>NC_142530.1:437500-537500 GCF_964205215.1 Stylophora pistillata
TTCGCTCCGACGAAGGGCTAACGCTCGAAACGTCAGCTTTTATAATCGTGACGGTGGCCAATTTACCATTTCAACTTTGTTGATATATTCAAATTATTTCGTTACCCCCACCGACGCAGCCCCAAACAGTTTCTTTAGAAACTATCAGCCTTTATTGCTTTTTAGCATTGTGTGGTCGCCCAAATAATCTCTGACGAGAAAATATGGAAAACGCTCGGCAACCTGGCACTCGAATCTTTCCAGCTGTGGGATGTTCCATCTCTTGAACCATACTTTTGTATTTCACCTGAAAAAAAAAAAGAATAAACATTTGACATTGTCACTTCTTTCATATGTATTACACACTTTTTACAACTCACCTAAAATCACGCATACCGTTTCGTTACTGTACCTGCGGATCTTCAAACACCGCCTTTATATTATTAATAGGTCCGCAAGGAATGCCGGACCCTTCAAACGCCTTGGCCCATCCCTTTGTTCCTCTTTGCTGAAAACTTTATAAAAGCAAATAACGTTTAATAATTGCCGAATTTCCAATTGAGTGATGAAGTTAATGCGGTATTACTCCATTTCACAAAACGACTTATCAGTCAGTCCGATGCAAAACCCAAACCAATCACAACTTGTTCACTTGCGTTTTCATGCGGCAGTTAATACGTAGACACAGAGTTTCCATTTTCTCCTGGTGTTATTAAATGACACTAAATTGAAGAGCACTCTAACATCATCAGTTGTATGACAACAATGGAACAATTTCAGCATCTGAGCAACTGCACACCTACTCAGCATTAACCCTAACTTGTTCTCAGTTGACTGTTGTTTGGTTAAGGGAGGCAGGCAATTGCTCAGATACCAACATTAATCCACAACAGTAATATTGACCACAATCTAGACATACATAGTTAACGCAGGTCATTAAGATCTTATGTTTCAAACACAAGACACAAGAATTCCCTCTACCAGCCCTTCCCCCACCCCCACCCCACAAAGTCTAGCACTAAAAAGTAAAACAAACATACCATTCTTTTAGTATAGGAAGCAATTTGTGACGATTTTTGACTCGGGCTGCATTTGTAGCATATGATGGGTCATCAGCCAAGTTATCTAAACCTAATAACTAAACCAACAAAAATCCAATCAGATTTTTCTTTTTGAATACCAATACAACTTTGTTATTAGTACAGAATTTTTTCTCAGGAAGCATCTGCATTTCAGAAAAGTGTTTTTTCTCAGGATGCTGGGCACTCTAGAGTCAGATCACTTACTTTCTTGTACTGAGCATTTTGTTTTTAAGTGATAAAAAAGTCGTAAAAAGTGACAGCAAAACATCTAAATAAACAAACAAAACAATCATCTTACTTTGCAAAGTTTTCTAAACAATCCATCATTTCCAGCTCCTACCAAGAAGTGTCCATCACAGGTTTTGAAAGCCTCACAGGAAAATAACGGGAAGGTCAATATTAATCAATTAGGGGAAGGGCTCATGAAGTCAGGACATGATGAGAGAGGACGGAGGGCTTAGACCAACACTCCTCAGTCCCCACCCTCCAAGTGCCTCTATTCTTACTATTGATGCTAATCAAAATATGTCTCGTCTTACAAAACAAAGCTAATGTAGAGCATATCTCACCCACCAACTTCTCTCATTCAACATTTGCTGAGTAAGAGCAGAGGCTTTTATTACCTTCTATAATTGCATGAAAAAAAAAAAAAAAGCTCTCTGCATGTGATGCAGATTTATTATCTCACCTGGTATGGAACAATACTGTGGTGAGCTGTTCCATAGCGTCCAGTCTCAAACCCAGCATTGAGATAACTTGTTCCAACGTGGCTAAGCATGGCTATCTACAGCATGGGCAGAAATATGATAAAGAAACTGTCAGTCACAAAGATTTATAAAACACACTTCTAGCACTTGTCAATGAGTACCTGTGATGCCAGCAAGGAGCAATCTATTTTCTGTCCCAATCCAGTTGTTTGTCTCTGTAGAAGTGCAGCCATAATGGCTCCATGTGCATACAACCCTGTAGTTATGTCTGTTACTGCAATGCCAACCTTACAAGGATCACTGTCCTAAAAACAATAGTAACAGTATATAAATTTTTTGTCACAATCAAGCCAAAATTTATTTAGCACTTTTTGCAATAATGAAAGAAAACAGTTATTATGCATTAAGTCTACAGCACAAGGAATTCACACTCAGCAACAAGTCTCTGCAAACAGCCACTCCATTTGGACTGGTTTAAAAAACAAGCCAGTGAGAGTTATCACAGACACAAGACACAGTGACCTGTCCAAGCCATAGTCAACTCCTGTGGAAGAAGGACATTTTATTGTTCTTTTTCTAACAATGAATGATAGTGATTTTCACAGAGTCTTCCTGCTTGGCATGAGATAACTTATTGCTACAATTTAACCCTGAAACAGCAACTTGTTTCTCAACATGTCTTTGCCTCGAGTCTCACATGACCAATGTTAGGGCATTCAAAGGTACCTCAGGGCCTGTTATGTGCATCAGTCCCCCAATACCCGAGACCATGACATCATATCCTGGCCTCTGATCATATGGTCCCCCAGGACCAAATCCTGTTATTGAACAATATATCAAGGATGGTATTGATGCCCTCAGCTGATCGTATCCTAAACCCACTTTGTCCAGTTTTCCAGGTAAGTAGTTTTCTACCAGAACGTCGCACTTCGAAGCAAGCTGTCAAGTAAATGGGGTTTCACATTAAATTTGTTCAATCTGATTGGTGAAAGGATAACTTGCTGTGTAGTCAAGTAATGCTGAAAATCTGCCTCTCATGCATAAGATTTATATACACTTGGGTGAAAGACAAAAAGGTTTAAAATGATGCACAGGGTGATTGCTGGAGCTACTGGGAGACCCTATAAGCTCCTCAGCCCAACTGATGATCAACAGAGACAAGTGAACAAGCAAGGAAAGTGAAAGCAGCAAGGGTCCAGTTAGAAGTGACAAAAGTTGGCCAGTCTCCCTCCTTTATTTTCTCACTTACTCCACCGTTTCTTCCATCCCAAGAAAGTGATTACTCAGAAAAGGCTGAGCAAGGAAAAACGATCACTATAAAAACGTTCAAAGTGTCAATCAACAAAATTAGAAGGATCTTTAGATTAAATCTTACTGAGCCTGAATCTGCATGAACTATTTGTCAATTGACTAAATGACTGTAAGTGGTTGAGCCTCTTTCTAAGTACCTTTCTAACAATTTCTGTACCTTTGGGATTCTTGATGTTTACAGCAATGCTCTGGAAAATTTCAACAAAAGAAATTATTGCAATTTGTGAAGGCAAGTGCAAGAATCAATTATGTTTTTCTCATGGAAAATGTTTGTCCAATAGACCAGCATTATCATATCCTTGGAAAGAGTGATGTGGGCAATTCAATGCATCCCTAAGAAACAATCTACATAAAATAAAAATTGTTTTAAGTTTATGAGCAACCCCATTCCTAGTTTATTATCTTATTTATTTTAACAGGTTGTTGTTACTAAGAAGTGAGATACCTGACGAATACCTTCTTGTTTCTATTTATAGAGAGGAAATACGTGCTTTCATTCTCACAAAATGGGGGAGCCCATGATCTTGTGTCATCTCCAGAGACTAAAACAAGAACATATCAATGTTTCAATAAAACGAAAAACTGAGATCTGGGCTTGGCAACCATGTACACATTCAAACACATGCATTCTTGTGGGTATCTAGAAAAATATAATATTGTTATACACCCACAGGGCTCAACAAACTTTTCAACTTACTAGCCAAGTGGCTAGTGACATCTTAGATGTTACGACAATTTCAGTTTCTTTACTAACCAAACTGGCTAGTGGAAATTGAAAACCACTAGCCAAACCTGAATTTCTATTAGTCTGTAGCTAGTGGGCTACCGTTAGTCTCGAGCCCTGACACACAGTATTGCTTTGAGCTTTCCTATTCAGCTTTAAATCAAGATTGACATAAGAATAACAAAAATGACTAAAGACTAGGGATACTAGCTAATAACTGGAGTTGAGTGAACCAATCAGAACACCAGAATGCCATACTGGCATTTGGAGTTGAAAATTTGATAAATGACATTACCTGGTTTTTCAATTTTTATTATTTCTGCTCCTAAATCCCCAAGGAGCATTGTTGTAAAAGGACCTGCAAGAATCCTAACCAAAAATAAACAATCACTTTAAATTTTCTTGTTGAACTTATTTATCAAGATGGCTCTCTCAATTGTATTTAACTGGAATGTGATGCGATAATTAAAAGAACCATATTTCAGTGCCTTATAATAAGTGAATGACATACCTTGTCATATCTAAAACTCTTACACCTGACAGTGGGCCAGTCATTATTGATCTCTCACCTGGAGAGAAAAGGAGGCCTGGGGATAAGTGCACCAGATTCTGGAGCAAAAGTTCTAGTTATATGACAAATGATGGTAGATACTGATCATCATTAATGAGATAATGATGATGACAATAACTTATGATGTCAATAAAGCCCTCCATACCCATCTATTGTCAGTAAGTGCAATGGCTGAGTTGATCTTCAATATAATTACAATGATGATGATGACAATGATGAAATGATGGTAAACAATGATGATGACGATTAAAATAGTTGGCCACAGTGAAGATAAGTAACAAATGATTAAGATATCGACTATGGTTGCCATAAATTGAATGGTGACAAATTTGACTTAACCACCCCCTGTTTACGCCACATTTTTGCGACTGCCACTCAAACCTTTGGTCTTCGGAAATTTATTAGAATCACTGATAATCTGTGATGTGTCTATCAATGATATGGCACTCTCTTTTGTAACATAAATAAGATACCTATAAAGTCAGTATGTATAGCTTACCAACTAATACTGCTCTCCTGCACACACATCTATCAGTTGGCAAGAGGAAGTGAAATAATTTATTAAAAGTCATAATACAAACAGATAGTTGCTGATTCGTTCATGTAATTGTACTCAAGTGCAAGTGCATCAAATATTTCCTTTTATTTGAGTATCCGCTGACTTGCGGCCTCGTACTACACTCTGAAAACAAAATGGCGACAGCAGATGTGATAACAACAATCATAAGAAGAAATAGGCCGGGAACCAAGGCTGCTGTAAGTTCTTAACTTAATTCTTACTGTTTTTGATAATTCAGATGACTGTATATGCCTTGCTTTGCATTTTACAGAAAGGTGCTGAATTGTGAGTTTACACAATATTGAATACCCGAGACATGGACGTTGCCACACAAGAGTTCTGTTTTGAAAAGCTTCTCATTTTTAGTACCTCGATGAATTATCATTTATGTAGGTTAGAATTATAGCCAAACTTATGCAAACTTTTTTCGTTCCTAATTTGCATAGCATGCCTGTGTCGCTTACCTTTTCATTTTATTCATCGTTTTTACCAAGGAGCTGCAGAGAGCTGCGGTGAGCTACATGAACCGTTAAGATCTGACCTAATTTCTGTGTTTTTGTGCCAGGACATGTATGGCTGGCCTGACGAGCCATTTGAGGAGATGGATAGTACGTTAGCAGTACAACAGGTACCAAAACATGGAAAGATGAGAAGCTGGATATCCCTATTCTTTGAGCCATATCTTTTGAAACATAGGGCATTTTAGAACATGTTTTATCATTAAAAGGGCGATCTTATGGTAAAATGTGGAGGCAGTGTGGTCTAGTGATTGGGGTGCTTAACTTGTAATCTCCAACATGCTACCCATGGGCTGGCCTCTTGTATTTATGTGGACTGTGTTTCTTTCCTTTGTGAAGAGCAATGAAAACTACAGAGTCAACAGTAAATTTTTCATGCCTCCAAAACCTTATTGTATTCATCATAGGGGGAGCAGGGTTTTTATTAGAAGCCGGGCCCCGGGTACCAGTGACCATCTACTTTCATTCAAGATAGAGCCAAGGAAGCGTACAAAAGCATTAACATATCAAAAATTTTAAACATGAAAATCTGCTTCAGCCTGTATAGGCACTGAGAATCTATCATTGGAATCCTGCTGTCTGGAACCTTCAATATTTCGAAACTCCTTGTAACTCAGACTGAAAGTAATTTTCTATTGAGGAAGAAGAGGAAACCTCCAAAGCCTTGGAGCTAACAGATTTGGCTGCTGAAGATTCTGATTACGGCTCTGACTTTAAGTGTTCATAAACTTAAAAAATATCTTCAGTTTCTCTTTGATAAGTTTGTAAGTTTGAGCCAAATTGTAACTTTAAGAAGGAAGGAGGCTCTAAATAACAACTGTATTGTTTTGATGTAGCCATAGCTGTGTACTAAAATAATCAAATTCTCCTACCATTCTTTTTTACTAAAACTAGATTAAGTATGCATCATTGCAAGAAAATGTCTTTTCCAGATAGCAGGAAAATGTGCTCCTGGGATTCTTAAGTTTTAAATATTTAACAGGGGAGCATGCCCCTGGACCCCCCTAGAAGTTCGGGCCTTCGGCTGTCAATTTTATTAGCCTAAGGGTACCTGCTTACTCACAAGGCAGCACCTTTCTACTTCAAAAGTTAATGAAAACTTTGAGGGAGTGGAGAAAAATTCAAAATATCCATGCAAAGAACCGCTGCCTGGTTAGCTCAATTGGGAGAGTGCCGGACTGCTGTGCGGGAGGTCGAGAGTTCAATACCGGCCGGACCAACACTCAGGGTCTTAAAATTAACTGAGAAGAATATGCTTCCTTTCTTTAACATCAAGAATTGGTTAGATATTCTAGTCTTCTCGGATAGGGATGAATAAATGGAGGTCCCGTCTCCTGCAGGGTTAGGGGCAGGAGACGTTAATTTCCCACGCACGAGATTACTGTGTGATGGATGTCCTCCCCTGGGGTGGGTTGGGTGGGTAACAGGACCCCCGTTGATACCAGTGTTTACTACACTGAAGGGGCTATCCTGTATAAATATAGATGTCTGTCTGTCTGTCTGTCTGTCCTTAAATAACTACTGCAAACCAGTACTGAAAAAGAAATTCTTGTACACCAAGAACAGACTCCTAATTAACTATGACAAACAGCAGTTTCTTCCTTCTTCCCGTACGTGGTTATATTAAGGCAAACAGGCATTTTGAACCCTTCACACCCTAACATCAGAATGCAAGTTCTCCATACTGTTCTCTATATATACTGCCTAATCCACTGATAAGGAGAATTTGTTTAATAATCAAGAGCTACTTTAGTTGGTGATCATTTTCTTTATTCTTGTGACCTTAATTGGTGATTCAGGGGTGATGTTGTAAAGAAAAATTAGATACTACTGACTAGTAGTCACTCTTATGGTCAAAGGGTTGAGTTCTTGAGAGAAAAACATTTAACCATCCTTTTATTATTGTGCTTAGTATATTCAGCAACAGATCCGAGCAGATTACACAAATATAGAGGCAATTTTAGAGTCACCTGAGGGCCAAGATGAAGGAGTATGGAAATATGAACATCTGAGGCAGTTTTGTATGGAACTTAATGGATTAGCTGTCAGACTTCAGGTAACTTCAGCCATGGAGACCTAAACTCTCCCTAAATGATCAGTACAATATCTGAGTTAAATGAGAATCAAAGAGAAAGTGTCACAGTTAAAAACTTGAAATTCCCCATATTCTTTTTTATAGAAAATTTTAAAAAATATAGTTGTAAGAGTAGAAAATTTGTTTGTTGATGGTCAGGTTTACATAGCCATAACTTGCTCCTCAAGTGGACCAAGAAACAAATGTCACCAATGAAAAAAAAGTTTGCTGACCCTTTTCACTGACTTTTGTTTATTTCAGTCTGACTGTACTCCCACAACTTGTACACAGATGACTGCCACAGAGCAGTGGATATTCCTATGTGCTGCACACAAAACCCCCAGAGAGGTATGACATTCTCAGAAACTACTGATGTCAGGTTGTTGCTACTTTTTTGTGATTGTTTCTTATAATTTTCTGAGTGAACTGGGAGAGTAAGATCGTGGACATTGACGTCAGTCCCATTGGTTAGGTTACAAATGGTCTAGATGATGCAATTGTTCATTAATTAACGAATTGACTGACTGATTGATTATTGATTGATAGACTGAGAGAATGATTGACTGACTAACTGACTCACTCCCTGATTGATTGATGCATTCATTGATTAATAACTGCATGATCCTCAACAGTGTCCAGCTATTGATTACACACGACATACTCTGGATGGTGCAGCATCTTTGCTGAACAGCAACAAGTACTTTCCAAGCAGGTATTGACATTTTCTTCTTCCCTTGTATTTATTATGCTTTTACCCTAGCAGAACAAGAGAAAGAGTTCTTTAATCTGTTTTTATTGAAGACAAACCCCCATTTTTGGAGCTCTGTCTCTCTTATGTACAGCAGGTTACTCAGGAAGCTACTCTTTATTTGCTTCGTATGGCCTGTTTCCCACTTGTTGTTCCATTTTTATTGTCTTATCAAAAGTGTTCCAAGAGCTCTATTTACTGAGTTTTAAAGAAATTGTTTGCCTCTGACTGTTGTTATTTTTGAAACAGACGCTTCGGCTAATGCTTAAGCCTTCATTAGTGATACGAAATACGAATATCGTTATCATACGCTATTTAAAGTTAAAAACGTGACGCGAAGCTTGCGCGCGTAACTATTTATTTGATGCTCGCGCGAGGTCTTGATGCTCGCGCGAGGTCTTGATGCTCGCGCGTGGTAGGAGGGTAGCAACACTCTTTATTTATGCCATGACAACCCAAGAGACAATCAGGCAGTGTAGGTGATAGGCTTAGGACCAGTTTCACAATAGTTAACGTGACCTTTTTTCTTTCTAGAGTAAGCATCAAGGAATCTTCTGTGGCTAAACTGGGATCAGTTTGCCGGCGTGTTTACCGGATATTTTCACATGCTTACTTTCACCATAGGAGCATTTACGATGAGTTTGAGGTAATCCATGTCTGTTGGTATTCACAAGTATAACTAAGCGTTCTAATTTCGGGTCCCAAACCCCAAACTTCCCTCGTTTTAATCCCGCCACTACTATCGCTATCATTTACTTCTGTACTTTGCTCCGTTTTACTAATTGATCACCTGGAACTGGTTACTGAAAAGGCAATGTAAGTTTCCCAAGTTTCCTTGTTTCATATCCGCAGAACGAGACTCTCCTGTGCAAAAGGTTTACAACGTATGTTCTAAAGTACGATTTGATGGCAAAAGAGAACCTTATTGTACCCATGGATGAGACACAGTCACCTCCACTCCCACCCCCATCCCCTGAGGATTCCACAGATGAAACTGCAATGGACAGTGAAACGTGAATGATGAAACAAAAGTTTGAAAGCCATTGGAAATTAACTTAAGTCAGTGAAAATGGCGGTCTGAACTGCTTTTCACCTTAAACAGCTTTATTAACTCCTAAATGCTCCCCGCCACTGGGAAAGAAAAACCTTAACGCAGGCAAATGTTTGAAGGATATTGAGTTGGTTGAAGATTTTAGCAAGCAAAATCGTTCGCCATTGAAGGAAAATTGCAAAAGACCTATTATTTGTTGTAAACGGAACTTCCCATCAGTGATAGCTGCGCTACTCAAATAATTCTCTCTTTTTTCCTTTACTTGTTTGAGGTGTGTTAGACAGAGTTTTTATGTAACAGCCTTTTTAGGATCGAGATTTCGATTCTAACGACTTGTCATTAACTTTTATTAATTTTTCCCTTGAAGTGGGCCTTGACGTGTTTAAAATAACCCGTGAAGGTTTTTTGTTTTTTTAAACAGTGATTTTATTTGACTGTCTCGTCAATGTAATACAATGTGACAGTGAAATTTCTTACAAGATTTCTCATTAATAGCTTACAGCAACGGAATTTTTTTTCCACGAATTAATGCTCTTGAACACATTTCGTTTTCTTAAGTTAGGTAAAAAAAAAATTAACTGAAGGATTTCCTCCTTGCCTTTTTCGGTATTTGCATTTAGATATTATTTTATCCTCAAATTATTAGGAAGGGAGAGTTACAATGAGGCTTTGACTCAGCGTCGCTATACTTTATCCAGCATGTTGTCATATATTTTTATCTATTTCTTTCTTAGAAAGACTTTTCTTTGTCAGTGAATAAGCAACGCCAGGGGAAACATCATCTTGATGAGAGAGGCTGGTTTGCTTCTTTTCTCCATTCTGCATTGTACTTTTCCTTTTCATTCTTTGCATGATTATTGCATAAAGACACATGGCGTCTGGCTATGAAAGCTGCGACTGCTCTCTTGTTTTAGTTCTTTTTGCAAATATCTGAGAGGAAACAATTCAGAGTATTAGTCAGGTTAGACGCTACAAGCAGTTTTTGATTGAGTGCCCATAATAATCCGGTAGTCCATTAGGTTTATCTCCCGTTGCCCTGTGATTGGCCCCCCAAAAAAAACGTCGTCCTCTCAACCAATGAGAACAACTAAACTAAATCCAATTGCGACCAATCGCAACTTGGTCTCCCGCGTTTTCGCGCGCTTTCGTAGTTTGTTTGATTTTGCTTTATCATCGTCGTCTTGTGGAATTTTCGTAGAATCTGATTTTCTCCCGCTATTACGTTAGTTTTTGGTTACTTCGCTCAAACGGAAAGCGGTCTCTTTCTGAAGGAGTGTCACAAGTTCACAGGATCAGACCTAGCTAACTCTCAGGAAAGGTAAACGTCATGTGCATTTTTGTTTGTTTGTTTGTTAGTTTTTTTGCTTTGTTTTGCCTCTATAGGAGGCACTTACAGAATAGGAGTATTAATTTACTATTGTCCATCTTAATACAGATTGAAGTCTTCGTACTTAGCTACCAAACACATTTACCAGAGCAAATTGCACAGAGACTGTCCGCCATTATATCTGCAGTTAGTAGACAACGTTACTTTTCTTGTATGTCCCAACCTGTAAACACTCTCTTACTACAGGATAGTGTCTCAAGGTATGAGGATTAAACCCTAGTAACAACTTCATCAAGAGCCCGTCGTGTAGATTTTGTCTTTTCCAAGAGATGCACTGATGTAGCTCTCAAAGGCCGGGAGCGCCCAGGCAACAGGAATGCAAAGTCACTATTTTCCAATTTACAACATTTCAAAGTCCAAATTCAGTAATCTAAGAGCAGTCGCTTTATTTAAGCGAAGTCTTTCGCGCGAGTAAAAAAAATCTGTCAAAAAAATTACAAAAGTTGATGTTAACACGCAGTGCGGAACTTTGGAATTAATGCTAATGCCCTGTGCGCCAACATTGATTTTTTCACTAACTTTTTTTACTCGAACAACATAATAGACTTTTGGTCTATTTGATATATATATATATATTATTGTACAGCGCTTTTGAATATTGACCAATAGTTAAAGCGCTCTATAAATTTATTATTATTATTATTATTAATATTCACCGAAAAGGAGACACTGCTCGTAGTCTAATTAGCAACGCGAACGACTTGCTCTGAAAGGGTCTCTCTTATTAGATTACCATGATACTTTTTTCTCGTTTGGGTGCATTTAATTCATTGCCAGTATTGATCTCTGTTATGTTACGATGTGGGTTTCGAAAATTGGTTGTGGGATAGAAATAAATGCATGTAAGAAAGAAGTTGAATTACTGTAAAACAAATGTAAAATGCACCATGTACGAATTAATTCAAATTGAACTACTCAGTGGTAGTCTGCACAAGAAGGAAATTCAACACCATTTGCAGCTTTTAATATTTGTTTGCTCAGTTGAAAAGGCTTGTGAGACTTCGAATCATCATTGCCTCTTTCCCCTTCGGAAATTGCAATCATTAGACGTGAGGCGGGATGCTAGACTAGAAGATTCCTTACATCATCTCGGCTATTCTGTGTGCGCCGCTTATTCTTCACTGAGCTTTCTTTTCATCGAGAAGAAAGGTCATCGACATCAAACGCCTTACCACCACTGCATGTTTACCTTATTTTCAAAGTACTGACTTCATATCTCGATAAAACATGATAGCCGATTTTGTCTTGTTTGTCAATTTGTGTTTTCTCGCTTTTCTTACCTTGGAGATGCGATATAATTTTCTCCGTTGTTTCAAGTGGCAGTTGAGCCTTTTGCCACCAAGAATTTAAACTGCCCATCTAATTTCTTGTTGAACTTGAATTGTAAGGGATATCGCTACGCTATTTTCGAAAGTGCATCGTTTAGCCTGTAGCTCGAGTCCAGGCGTTTATTTTCTTAGTAAATTTAATGAAATAACACTAATTTCTTACCTGAGACGAAATGAGCACTCGCTGCAAACCCTCTAGACACTCAGCAAATCAAAGGCTTTTGGCAACATTTAGCGCTTAAAACGGTTTCAAAGAGAGGTAAATCAAGTAAGATAACTTGCCATTGGTCGTTTTAAGGTGTAATAAATAGAAGGATTTTGAATTGAAGTGGACCATCGTTTCCTTTTTTTGTACAATGAAAACAAAAGCATACTTGAGGAAGCTGCTCGTTGCTCAGACAACCCAAAACCCAACGTAGATAACGCATTTCCAAATGATTGAAAATAGAGGCGCAGCCAAGATGAGACATATTAAAATACAGTGAAAACGTTCTCTGGCCAAAAGTTTTGGAAAACATAAGCTTTCGGCTGTCGATCTACAGCCTTCCACGGATAAAACTTGAAATGTAAATTAGTAAAATATAGCCTATAAAAAGCGAGATAAAGGTGATAAGAAGAACAAAGTAAAAATATGGAAAGGGTGGCTATTGGATCGGCTTGGAGTTATTGTCCGCATTCTTGATAGCAGAGGTGTGCCAAGCCTCCAGAGTTTTTCTAATACGAAAAGAGCCTTTGTCGATAACTCGAGAATGATTGAAATCAATGCGATCATCAAATGAACATGCATGTTTCGAAGTGTTTGGCCCATTAGCACATGTCTTTACATTCCTAATGTGTTCTTTCTTGCGGGTTTCAAAGCAACGGCTGGTTTCACCGACATAACACCAGTTACAATCGGCACAGGGTATTTTATAAACCACATTGGGTTGGTGTTCAATAGGTGGTCTGAATTTAGGGGAACGGAATTCTTGTTGCATTTCCAAATGTTCACCAAAAATTTCTCGTGTTTTGACAACGGCTATGGTAGCTCCATGAAGATAGCAAAGACAGCTCCATGATGACAATGATACTTTTGGATCCGCAGTTCAAGCCAGTAACAATTTTAATAGTTTCCGTTTGCCTGTCGAGCCCTCTGAGGGTCTTCCCCTCTCCTCTCTTTCCCCTCCCCCCCGCCCTCTAGAAAATAAAAACGCCCAAATGCACTTGTTTTTACTTTACTTATTAAAGACAAGAAGACAATAACATGCTTACAAAACTGATAATGGTAACGAATTTGCCAGAACTCCCTGCGGGAATATGTCGCGACATCTCGGACCAGCGGCTGACCATCTAAAAAAAAAAAATCATGATTTTCTTAAACAGCTGGTGAGTATTTGTTGAAGTTAACTGAACATCAACTGTAAATAACAAAAACAAAAATTAGTAAATACATGAATAACTTGTGTACTATGAAAAATCTGATTGGTCATGGGCATACGGGCAATATGAAAAGTGCGTGAAGTTGAAATGATAACCCAATATCTGCGGCGGATATTGCATTTATCTAGCCTGCGTGTAGTCGTACCCCCGAGGGTATGGCTACTCGTAGGCTACACTTATCAAGTCGAGTTCAAAGTCTGTAGAATATCTACATTTAAAAAATGTAGAAATTCGATCTGAAAACAGTGGGCAAAGAAGAGCCACCCACTGGAATGTCCATTGCTTAATTATTTATTATTATTATTATTATTATTATTATTATTATTATTATTATTATTATTAAATGTATAATAAAACAATTATTGAATTCGGTTGTCGTGTAAGATCATGTCTGTATTATCTGCCTCGGCTTTCGGTCTCGTTAGTATCTGGTCGCAGTCCGTGGCGTTACGGGGCTGACTATTATGGGAAAATACCGCGACAACGCTGGCCCAAGCAACGGGATACTGTTGTGCAATTACTTTCGCAATACTGGGCTATTATTAGCCAGATGATGCAGCAAAAACTGAAACCGACAAGAGAGTCACATGACTGATCACATGAGCAAAATAAAGGAAATTCATTGGTCGTTGATTGTTACGGATTTGTCTTAAAGTATTGGCGTGGCGTAATGCTAACTACATTGGCCCGACGAAGGCGAGACTCAGAAGACGGAAACACGCTACTCAAGTCATTTGAAGGTAAATCTTCTCTTTCTTTTATGTTCTTTGGAAACATTAAATCTTTTACCCAAATAGAAGGGTTATAAATTTTTTTAATAAACATTGTAATTCGGGATACAAAGCTTGAAATGTCGTTTCGCTCGACTGGGTTGTCTCCTATGCTTACGAGCCAGTGTTGTTCCAATAGTGCTTAATTAAAATTCTATAGTTATTGTCCGTGAAATCTACGCCAGGGATGGACAGAGAAATCGCTCTTTTAAGACAAGTGGAGATTTGTTTCTTTGGCTCTTCGAAATCTATAGCCAGAGGAAAGCTGGTTTCCTACGAAATTTCTGGCATGGATTCCCTCAAACGCTCATTGCAAAATAGCTACTTCGATCTCGAACCTGATCATCAGAAAATGAGGTGATGAAATTTAGCGAAAATCGCTTTTTCGGTTGATCACATGAATACTATATAGCAGCGGAAGGCCAAGCACATTTCAAACTGTTACAGCTGTGTTTTTGTAGCCTTGCCTTAATGATTCGTGCCCGAATGTATTCACCAAAAGAATTGTTTTTTATTTCCTCGTCTGACTCGGAAACGTATGCTTTGACTTAATTTAAAGGTAAAGGTTTGCCTGCAACGTGTGCAAGATTTGAGAAAATTCTATGAATTGTAGTGTAAGTCTTCTCGACTGGATGAACTGGCCATCAATTAATTTCCAGAAACAAAATTCAATTTTGAGTGACTAATAAATAAATTTGTCCTCATAGGATCACCACATTGTCATATCAAATTCACAGAAATGTTAGGAGAAGTGTTTGGTAGATACCGGGTATAATTCATTTGGTGATCTGTGGAGTGAAAATATTAAATTATATATAGATTTGCTTAGGAGGTCCCTTAGAGGATTGTCTGTCCCAGCTGTTAAATTTTGCCATCCTTATAGGATATCATCATGGTGTCATATGGCTCAGAATCAGTCACTGAGAGCTGCCCAGCTTTCAAAGATGGCTGTCCTTATTCTACGATTACACAAGACCTTTTCATGGAAGAAATCAAGAAATGCCCTGAGTTCAAACAAGGATGCCCCTTTAAGAATTCAGACAATGTGAAGGACATCCTGAAAGAACTTTCCAAGATGCCAGAGATAAAACATCGCTCGGGATCGACACATGAACATCTACTTAACTTGCTGAAAGCCATCCACACTCGGTCTAAAAAGCTGGAAGAGAAGGTTGGAGAGTGTCCAGCATTCAAGACAGAGGAAGGCTGTCCTTTCAAAGAAGCCAGCAAGGAAGGAAAACCTTTGATAGAGCCACCAGCAGCTGTATTAGAAGGGTTAACTTCCTCTGATGTCAGTAAACTTAAGGAAAAGTGTCCTGCTTTCAAAGAAGGGTGTCCATTTGCCAACATGGATAATGATGCTCTTTTGGAAGAAATTAAGAAATGCCCAGAGTTTAAAGAAGGATGTGCCTTCAAGGATTCTAAAACGATTGAAGAAATCTACAGTAAGCTTTCGCAGATTCCAGGCAGCGACAAGGACTGCCACCATAAAGAAGGTCTGATGAAGACCATGAAAGTCATTCACAGTGTAAGCCACGAGAGAGCTGACAAGTGCCCAATTCTTCAGAAGGATGGTTGTCCATTTAAAGCTGTTGAGAGTGGAGGAAAGCCACTTTTCAGTCCAGTGGACTCTGTGTTGCCTTTGGAGTCAAAGTCAGAGGAACCTGCTACCCATTTTGTTAACCTCATGGATTTAAAAGAAACTTGCCCTGCATTTGCATCTGGATGTCCATTTGCAAAAGCTGGAGACAAACAGTTAGACAAAGAGCTGAAACAGTGTCCTGAATTCAAAGATGGCTGCCCTCATAAGGACAGTGAAACTATTGGAGATGTTTACAAAAAGCTTGCCAATCTTCCATCCTTCTCTGTGGAGGGATCACATGGTGCTAAGCTTGTAGAAATTTTTAAGCAGATACATGAAGTGTCCCACGGCTTGAAAGACGAAATGGGGGAGTGTCCCGTATTTGTGACAGCGGGAGGATGTCCATTCAAGACTGTCTGCAGTGATGGCAAACTACTGGTGGACAAGCTGGATGGTCAACGTTGGACAAAGATTTTTCAGAATGCAATTGATGACATCATAGAAGATGTGAATAAAGAAATTGAGGAAACAGAACCCTCTATTCATCTCTCAAAGGAGTTGAAGAAAGGCACCAAACCAATCCACCGAGAAGCAGAAAACATTCACTTTGTAAAGGAGTTTGCCAAAGGAAGAATTGAGAGACAGTGGTATAAAGAACTACTGGCTGATCTTTACTTTGTCTACAGGTAAGCTCTATAATTATCTGGGTTTTATTACCTTGTTGTATTTACTGCTACTACATTTGCTCATTACACTCCACTTTCCAACCCACCCTTCCTTCCCTCTTTTTTTCCTTTCTAGGATAGGAACATCAATGTGGGTTTGCTGTGACCCTCCCCCCTTCCCCCTTATTTCCATTCAAGGATAGGAACATCAATGTGGGTTTGCTGTGACCCTCCCTAATGCGATTCTGCAATGAAGATTAAATTTCTCTTTAGTTGCGTAGTACTGACTGCTGTGTATGGCAGCCATAGTTATTCCCATCTCAAAATGTAATTAGTAGTAGACTAGTATAAAATATAACAAACAGCAAAAATATGTTTCAATCCATCATGTGAAAGTGCAGTTCAAGACGGCAATATTGAGAGCTACTGATATGCATTATAGAGAGATACGGGTACTTTCTGAGCACAAACCTCTGCTACATGCTTTGGAGTCATAGCAAATTATTTAGCTGTTTGCGAGGGATGCTATCTTTAGAATTCTACTTACCATAGTTGACAAGTAACCCTAAGACTGAGTAACAATGCAGATTGTATCAGTGTTAATTGTCCAGTCCTCATTTATATTTCAGAGCACTTGAAGGAGAGAGTGAGAGACATAAAGATCATGACATGTTGAAAGCAGTGCATTTTCCTAAAGAACTTGGTCGTCTGCAGTCCTTGGAAGAAGATATGGAGTTTTATTTTGGAGAGGAATGGAAGGAGCAAGTTGAAATGTCTGCGGCTACAAAAGCCTACGTGGACAGAATCCATGAAGTAGCTGATAAGGACCCAGCTCTATTGATAGCTCATCATTACACCAGGTACCTAGGGGATTTGTCTGGTGGACAAATCTTACGCAAAATGGCCACTAAAGCTATGGATCTCCCAAGTACTGGAGAAGGAGTGCACTTCTATGTTTTTGATAACATTCCTGATGCTAAGAAGTTTAAGAACAAGTACAGATCCTGCCTTGATGAACTCAGCATTGACAAAGCCAAATCAGATGAGATTGTCAAAGAAGCAAATTATGTTTTCCTGCTCAACATCCATTTGTTTGAGGAGATAGATGCTCTGGCTGGATATGAGGATCAGGTGACCAAGAAGAAAAAGAAGCTGACATTTGAAGAGGTCTACAGCAGCATTGATACCAGTAAAGATCAGTCTCCTGGGATGTGTCCATTTGCAGCTATGGCCAAGAAACCTGCACAAGGAAACACAACAGCTCAAAGCAGTGATGGATGGAGCATTCATCCAGTGCTTCTGGCCATAATTATTGCAACTGCAGCCATTCTTGTAGGGCTGGTATTCACCAAAATAAAGTGAAACAGCACATTAATTAATGTGTTGTTTGTATGGAAAACAATGCTTTCAAAACAAATTTAAATGAAAATGACAAACAATATTTATCCTTGATTTAATTCAGAGTAGCAGTTATGATATAATAGTTATTATTTAATGAGAGTACAAGATCAAGGTGTTTGATTGGAGAACAAAAATGATCTTAATGAGGAATTAATGGTTAGTGTGTATCATAGAACTAGTTCTTTGTTTTTTGCTTTCAATTTCTAACTTTTGACAAACAAGGCTGACTTTTGGTGAAAGTGATTGAAGCATCAACTCTAGAAATAATTTTTGAATATGGCTGCTGGAACAGGACAATGTCCAAAAAAGTTATTTTGGTTAAAATAAGACAAGGTATGAGGCATTAGTAAAGAAACTGAATACTAACTTTTTTAATGAATACTTGAAGTAGTTGATCCTAAAGGGATTATCAGCTGTACTTCTGAAACTCTGGACAGTTGTGCTTCGTTGAGATAAGGACATTTTGATTCAGATTTCTTCTGCACAATGGTGATGCAGTATTACTTTTTCTACAATTTATAATTTATTTAGACTACTGGTATTTAGAGTGTTAACATCAGCTGTTCAATCGAATGATTTAATTGATATATTGACAAATTGATATATTTTCAGAAATATACATTGTTAGTTATTTTGGCATAAAAATGGTGCATTTTTCTTTCACTGCTGTTGCCTGCACACCCCATGAGAGTTTACAATATTTTGATACTGGTAATATTCTGGAATTATCGATGTCCTGATAACACAGCCTGAAAGGTTTATTAAGTGCAAAACATATCAGAGGTAGTGGAAAACTTCTAAATCACCAAAAAAAAGGTGTAGTCAAAGGAGTTAAGTGTTTTAACCCTGGATTAAAATAAATGAGCTCAACATCCCTACTATTTATCTTCTTAGCTGTGACAGATAGGATGACTCTCATTTACAGGAAATACGTCACACCATGAAAACAAGAAAGTGAGGAAACTCGAGTGTTGCCACGTTCAACAATTTCCATTCTGATGCAATGAATATATGAAGTTCATATATTTTGAACTGCGGTATTAAATACGTATGATGTACGATCCTTCGCAGTAGATAGCGCTATTTATGCAATAGCGAAAATCAGACCTGAAAAAAATCAGGCCTGTATGGGATTCGAACCACTGACCTCTGCGATACTAGTGCAGCGCTCTACCAAGTGAGCTAACAAGCCAACTGGGAGCAGGCCGTTAAGTTGATTCGTAATAAACCCGTGATGATAAATCAGATGCAATGAATATATGAAGTTCATATATTTTGAACTGTGGTATTAAATACGTATGATGCACGATCCTTCAATCAACTTCCCAGTTGGCTTGTTAGCTCAATTGGTAGAGCTGCACTAGTATCGCAGAGGTCAGTGGTTCGAATCCCGTACAGGCCTGATTTTTTTCAGGTCTGATTTTCGCTATTGCATAAATAGCGCTATCTACTGCAAAGGATCGTGCATCATACGAATTTCCATTCTATTAGTGCGGTGGTATTCAGGGGTTTTTTCATGAGATTACTAATTTATTACATTCTTACTCACGTTTGGTTGTAGATACTGAATTAAATTTTCAAGAGAGCAGATGCGAATCAACACGTAGAAGAGAAATCTAGAATTATGGAGAAATTGGTTCGCTTCCGAGAAATAATATTGAACTACGTACATGAAACGCTTTAGAGTTTTCCTAGATCTTATCTTAAAAAAAATTAATCAGATCAAATAGGTCAACATTAAAAGAAAACAGAACTTACGTAGCCCTTTAAAGCTCTCTATCGGCCTACTTCCTTAATTTCGCAAAATTTTGGTGACGTGAAGGGTGCTCAAAACATTTTTTATTTTTGATCGTACCATAACACAGGCAGCCCAAGCTCACTCCTAGAAAAGCGGACGTGACTCATACCGTGTTGCGCAACGTTTTATATTTGTAAAGGTTTGTATGGGATGTTATCGGTTTGCCTTAAAAGAGAGGAAAAAATGTCTTGTTTTGTCTTGTTTTTAGCAGTTGAACACCAACATAGCGCTAACTCGCCGAAAACGCTTCAAAATGGCCTGAGACACTAGGAATCAACAAAGAAAACAACAAGGCAATAAGGTAAGCCCATTTTATTTCAAAACAAGACATTTTTTTTTCTCTTTTAAGGCAAACCGATAACATCCCATACAAACCTTTATAAATATAAAACGTTGCGCAACACTGTAAGAGTCACGTCCGCTTTTCTAGTTGTGAGCTTGGGCTAGGTGTGAGCTTGGGCTACCTGTGACCACAACAAATCCATTAATTTGTGACAGATTTCTCTCGGAGCAACTACAGAATACAGGGCCATTGAGGTCCACCTTGTCGGCATGCTTTGAAGAACGAGGCAGAAAACAAAAGGATGCATTGTGATTCAACTGCTTCTTCTAACTGAACAATTTGCAGACATGGATTTTCAGCATTGTGGCTTTATAAAGACGATGAAAGCCATACACTACCTACGTAGAATTGTACACTGAAAATAGGCCTTACCCCAATTGATCTTTAATTTTGTTGTTTATCCTTTAATCATAAAATTGGCTCTCCATTGGAGATGGAATAACTTGAATAACTTACGCACACGCGCTAGGTTTAGGCCATCCTCGGAGACCCAGGGGCTGTGGGTCGATTTCAAGTTTGGGCATGAAGAGTCCCTGGGGACATTGTCTTACAAGACTAGTTCCAAACGGTCGCTGTCGTTCTGGGATCTGATTGGTGCCAGAAAATCTTTGTGTTTTTCTGCCCAATCAGAGTGAAGTGTGCTTTAGAGTCCTTTCGTGTGTTTTAACACGGACATACACTAGTAGCTCAGTTGCTCGCTATGTTTGTTTGGACTGTGCGACGGAGATTTGCTTGAGGTGAAAAGTTTCAGTCTCAGCACGCAATGTAAGAGAAATCGATCATGTCCGCGAAAATCTTACCGGAAATTATACACAATACTTTCGCAGGTATCACTAGAGAACGTGTTTTAAAGTTTGCGAGGTTTGTATACAACACGATGGTTGCAGTCATTGATATGTCGCTTTAAACGATAAACGAGATTTAAGTTTAAATCTTTCTAGATTTTTTGCATAATTTGCTGTGACTGAAACTTTGCCAATCCCGTGAAGTCATTTCGTCGCACGGGCCACGCAGGTATGTCGAGCAACTGGTACTTGCGCAACTTTCTGTGCGTTCCAAAATCTAATCTCATCTTCGCTTGAAAAAAAGTGAAAAGCTAAGCATGGAAACTTTTGCTTATTAGATGTGGGTAGATGACCCTGTTCTACTAAACTGACATTTGCAATAAAGCAACCCCGCCCTTTCCATCCAATATTTCTTGGTCTTTGGTTTTGTTTTTCCCACTGAAAACAGCATCGGATCGATTCCCAATGATCAAAGGTATTTAACTTGGTCTTCAACAATCGACAGAAGAGGTGAAATGACAATGACCAAGGAACAAGAAGAGAATCCGTGGCCTTCCTAGCTCAAGAATTTCAACACTCTGGGCAGCAGTTAAAAGATTAAACTCTTTCCAAACCCCTTCGGTAACTGCTCGAAAACATCTCTCCTTCCCACGATGTTCTCGCTAAGTTTTTGTCCAGATTTTAATTAGCTAACCGGACACACAGCTAAGTTTTCTCTTAGCACTTGCAGGAGGTCGTCCACGAACTTAACGTTCTCAGAAACCTTGGCCGTATTGTGAACGACTTTACTACTTAGATTAGATTTTGGCGCGCACAGAAAGCAGAAAGCTACGTAACGTAGGCGAAAGCGCCAGTTGCTCGACATACCTCCGTGGCCCGTGCGATGAAATAACTTCACGGGATTGGCAAAGTTTCAGTCACAGCAAATTATGCAAAAAATCTAGAAAGATTTAAGCTTAAATCTCGTTTAACGGTTAAAGCGACATATCAATGACTGCAGCCATCGCGTTGTATACAAACCTCGCAAACTTTAAAACACGTTCTCTAGTGATACCTGTGAAAGTATTCAGTATAATTTCCGGTAAGATTTTCGCGGACAATCTGATCGATTTCTCTTACATTATGTGCTGAGAATGAAACTTTTCACCTCAAGCAAATCTCCGTCGCACGGTCCAAACGAACATGGCGTGCAACTGAGCTACTAGTATATGTCCGTGTTAAAACACACGAAAGGACTCTAAAGCACACTTCACTCTGATTGGGCAGAAAAACACAAAGATTTTCTGGCACCAATAAGATGGCAGAACGACTGCGACCGTTTGGAACTAGTCTTGTAAGACAATGTCCCCAGGGGCTCTTCATGCCCTTACTTGAAATCGACTCAGCCCCTGGGTCTCCGAGGATGGGTTTAGGCGGTTGCACGTTGACATTAAATCAAGAGCCCACAGAGAGCTCCTATTCGATAATAAATCCGGTTAGATTTTTCGTGTTACTGTAACACCACGAAGCGAAGAAATGTGACAATGTGACAGAAAAGCGAAGAAAAAAACGTGATGTCTTCACATATGGTTTCACAACATGGGTTGTAATCCAGCTGTCAAGGAAACTCTCCTGACAAGTCCAAGCCCCAGACAATAAAATTTTCCTGGCAGAATCGGTCACATTTACTGACTTCTACGTTTTGCCGACGGATAATATCGCAAGCAACAGTAGCCACCCTAGTTCCACTTCACAGGTTTCGTAAGTTTTTACGCAAGAAGTGATCGACAACGGCCAGGACAAATTGGAAAACAAACTTTGGGGTGTCGCAAGGAATACCTGATGGCGATTTCCGGTGTCGGTGATTAACTCCTTTAAATACAACGAAATATATGAACTTCAAATATTTTGAACTGCGGTATTAGATACACATGATGCACGATGAGCATACAACGAAATATATACCAGTTGGCTTGTTAGCTCAATTGGTAGAGCGCTGCACTAGTATCGCAGAGGTCAGTGGTTCGAATCCCGTACAGGCCTGATTTTTTTTTCAGGTCTGATTTTCGCTATTGCTTCGATAGCGCTATCTACTGCGAGGATCGTACATCATATGTATTAACTCCTTTGTTCGGAAACAGATAAAATTGATGTTAGTGCTCCCCCATATTGGTAGTACAACAGTGTTTTTGCTCGATTGATCGAATATGAGCTTTCTGTGGGTTCTTAATTTCATGTCCACGGTCGTAATTCGACTTTGTAGACATTTTTTAGTTTTCGTAACACCCGCCAGCTGGCTGGATACCGATTAATTTGAAGGAGAACTGCTGGGCATCTTCACAACGGGTGCACTCTTGACCTTTAGCCACCTTAAATTGATTCAATGAACTTAACACGTCATAGAAGTTCCGGAGCTACAGAAGTGCAAACGTGACTCAGTAGACGCTTGAAAAAAGCGTTTTAAAAAAAAAAGAAGAAAGCTCAACAGCCATACCGGTTCAACGCAGAGGTGGAATTTACCACTTAAACGTCAGAGCATGATGTTGTATATTTCGCTGTTTGTTGTAATTTTTGTCGGTGGTCTCCTACTTTCTGTTGTCGCTCAGATCTGGAAAAAACGTCGGAGCAAATTTCACTCTGCTCGGAGTTTACTGGTCCACTTCTTTATCAATCGCTTTGTGTATCTCTTGGGAGCTAGAGCAAGAGGACGCCTGGAAAAAGACACAAAAAGTTTTCCCCAAGTTCAAGAAACATTTTTGTTAAACATTCTCAAGAAAAACTCCAAGACTAGATATGGTAGAGAATTCAAGTTCAATGAAATAACGAGCCGCCGGGATTTTACTGATGTTCATCCCATCACCAAGTATGATCACTACAAAGCGTTTGTGGGTAGGTAGATTGATTAACGATATTTTTGGTGATAATAGAACAGTCTGCAAGAAACGACTGTAATAGCTATGCCGTATACGGGTTTGCGCGAGAGGATTAGCAATATTATGAATGTCATTGATCCCTCCCAAGCTAGGGACGCAAGACTTTGAAGCCGATTTTATCCAGCAGTGATCGTTCATGGAAAGTAGATTTGCGTTATCTTGCTAGGTGTAATACAAAAGGCGTTTACAAGCAAGAAGTATTTTACATGGTGAAGCTTGGGGCTTTCTACTAGTGCTAGTTATGTACAAAAAAAGAAAAGAAAGAAATGATCATTCGAAACATTCAAGAAATGTATTTTGGTTGGAGCAGAGACAAACAAACTGATTTTTTGGTCCCGTAACAGAAATGAGAATTCAAAACTCTGGAAAATGTTCTAAGAAACTTATACCATGAAAAACGGATTAGGTATGGGTCGCACTTAGGCAAAGTTTTCAACTTTGCCGGCAAAAAAGCCACAGAAAATTTGAAATCGCAACCGGAAAGGGTCGCACTAGGTGAAAAAAATGTCAGTGATGACACTTTGATAAACCAGACACACGTTTATCGACGTGCTATGGGGAGAGAGCAGTGAGCTGAAACAGGAAAACAAACGTTAAACAAAATGCGTCCCGTTGAAGCATTATTAATAACGATCACGGTGATGCTTATTCTTCTTATTCAGTTAAATCACGAGCACTTTTTTGTCTTTCGTATGATCTATGAAATATGGGTTAACGCCTGTTTATTTGTTTTGACTGCCGCTATGATTAGAGCGAGAAATCGACGTCAGCGAAGATTACTTCGAGCGCCATATGCCTGGTCAGTTCTGCGACCAGTCGAGTCGTTTGCTGTTTACTGACAAGTGTTGACAGTTACCGCTGTGATAGCTATTGTTTAGCCCGAGTTTTCCGAAATCTACCTGCCCCACCCAAGCACTGCGGCGTCTTTGATGTTTTGGCCGGTTTTCAAAGTTTTTCCTAACTGGAAAAGTTAGGGTCGCATTACACAATGTGCCCCGATGACAGAATTTTACATTTAAGTGACCACATTCACACCAAACTTTGCCAAGTGCGACCCATGCCCTTAGCCAATTACAGCGTAATCCTGGTCAATACAGAAAATTTGTGTCATTCGTTGATCTGTTCTTTTTCACGAACAATTTACGCCAAAATTTTTTGACCTTTTCACAACAGCACTTGATATATAGATATTCTTGCAAGAATGAAAGAGATAAGAATTTCGATTGTTTATATTGCTTCTTAACTGCTTTGACGGGCAAGGGAGAGATAGACAAGAAGACGTGATGTCTCTTTCTCGTTAAATATTCGATGAACCTTAACTTTATTACTAAAAGTAGAATTTACAACTAAGATCCAAATCTAACTTCTAGCTAATTTTCACAGTCTAAGGAATGTTTTCCGCATCTGTGGGCTCAGGAGAATACTTTGTAAACATAAAATAACAAGAAGGAAACACTTGAGATTTATTTAAACAAAGCTTATCACTACGTTGGGTATCAAAACACTGGTACTCAAAACAAACTTCCCTGTTTCAGTGGTATACACTCTCGGGTTATACTGAAGATGTTTTACTTCTGTGAGTTCATTATTGAGTATCAAAAAGCCTCTACCATAAATCATCAAAGCAAACGTTATAACCGAGTTTACAACTTTCCTTTCACCCCAGATGAAATTGCTCAAGGAAAGACGAACGTACTGACCAATCAAGATCCTTGGATGTTGGCAGTAACATCCGGGACAACAGGAAAAAGTTGTCTTATTCCCAAGACACGAGACAACTCCAGAGCATTCGTGGAGTACGGATTCTCTGTGGGACTCTATCACACTTTGTTTAACGTTCTACCCCAGGTGAGTAGAAGTAATCACTCCAGATAATAACATTTCTCCACACGATGAAAAGAAAATCAAAACTTTCCTCTTTTTGCGGTATTATTTTCTTGTTACTTGTCCCCTCTATTAGCTATGCTTTCATGGAGTTTTATCATATCAGTTTAGAAATTATCCTTTTCCGTGTGGTTAGCTTTCATGGCCAAAATCTCGATTTTGGAACGCAACAGAAAGTAGTCATGCGCAATAGATGGTTCTGGGGCACAAGATTGACACGAAAGGCGACGGGTTATGCACGTGCGGGTAGCCACGCGAGTCCTAAGAGATTATGGAGTAGACAGAAATGTATAAAATTTTAATCTCTACCTTCGCATTTAAAATCTCATTTCCAAATCTAATTTTACAGCTGACAACCGCATAACTAAGTTGGATGAGTTATGTGACGACTTCTGAGCAATTAATAAGCCAAGGGCACGCAATTTAGTAGCATGGCTGACGGCACGCAAATTATTGAATTCATGTATTTTGAACTTCCATATCGAGCGTCCATTACCGATTGATCCCTCTTTGCCAGAAAACCTGCAACATGATTTATATTTCTATAGGCGGATAATTTACAGAAGTCCCTTAAACTGTTCCACGCTCCTCAAGTCAGGTACTCGGAAGGAGGGATTCCCATTGGACCTTCAACTTTAGCCCCTTCCTTACAGCTGCACGCCCTGTCCACTCCCCGAGTGCACCTTGACGTCCCGTCCGAACCCGCTGGACTTTACATTCACGTGTTGTTTGCACTAAGAGATAGAGACCTGGGTGCCATTCTAGGCAACTTTGCGTTCTGGATTCACGGGGTTTTCGTCTTCCTTGAGAAAAACTGGAAATTAATGGTGCAAGACTTGGAGAAAGGTGAAATCAATGCTGATCTTGAAATAACAGATGGAGTTCGAACGTAAGTATTACGAATTCAACCGAAACGTTCCTTGAGAATATCGACTGCTTTTGTTTTGTTGTATGATCATAACTAATTATTTCTTCTTCGTCTGCCTCTTATTTCCAAGAGAGCTAAATAAGCTTTTAAAGCTAAAGCCGGATAAACAACGAGCAAATGAACTAAGAGAGGAGTTTCAGAAGGGTTTTGATGGAATCGCCAGGAGAATTTGGCCACACCTAGCATATGTACATGGGGTAATGTCGGGTAAGTTCTGGTCAAAATATTGTCACATGCTCTGCTGCCTACTGTTTCGAATTTGTAGGCTGTCAGTTTTCATCATGTGACTGATATCTACTTAAAAAATTTTGTTATTGCGACCATCGTTGAGCCATCAAAACTTACACTAAACACAGAGTAGCAGTCTCCCTCACACAGTGCCCTCTCCTCAGTTAAAAAAGCTTTTTGGCAGAGGGGGTGGGGCATAACATTAAAAAAAAAAAAAAAAAAAAAAAAAAAACCACCGTGAGAGAGAGAAACAACTTGGTTTAGAAAGAAAATGTCTAGCCTTTTTGGGGCACAAACAAAAACTTGGATGTATAAACGGGGCTAGGAGGCTGGGTGCACTCGTAAGGCACTGTTTCTCTCTACTAGGAGGATGACTTGCGGCATGTTTGGCATATCGAAAAAAGAGAAAATTCACATGTTGTATCTTCTTCCCTTTTTAAGGTTCCTCTGAACTTTATGCCATGCAGTTACGGGAGCGCTATCTCAAGGGTGTGGCACTGTGTTCTACCATATATGGAGCCACTGAAGGATTGATTGGAGTGAACTTATGGCCACTAACAACGGAATCTTGCTATCTCCTGGCACCTCGCTCGATGTTCTTTGAATTCATACCATTGGAGCGTACCCACGAACAACAACCAAAGGTACTTCAAAGAGTTTTCTTGTTTCTCATGTTGAAGCCACGAAATGACACTTCATTTGAGAATAAGCACAATCACACCCTCACACAAACGAAGCGGGAGATCGCCACCGCTTCATTTTTTTTTTTTTTTTTTTTCTGGCTAGTAAAGCAAGACATTAGGCTGCGGTATCGCACAATAAGTAAAACTGGAGATAAGACGATCGTTTGAAGTGGTTAGACCAAATTTCGATTGAGTGTCGGCGAAATTGATCCGGTACTAGTTGGTTTTCTTAATCTTGCTCTGTGATTTGTCCAGAAAACTTAGGCCATCTTCTCAGCCAATGGGACGCCAAACGAATACCAATTGTGATTTGATCACCTGCGTTTTCCCGCGCTTTTAGTTTGTTGCCCCGGCTGTTTTAACTTTGAGTTCTCACTGGCTTATGATTATATTTTCTTTTGTTATAATTTGCCCGTAGTTGTGCTTCTCCTATAGTACGACTAAACACATTTTACATCTGGTAATAATTATACCAGATTTCCTTCACTTAGGTCAGTCTTATCATAAGTCATCCCCACAGCCGACCGGATGTCACATACTGTCCCTGATCCCCAAAAAGAACCGTAAGGTTATCTCTGGGGGAGCGATGCATGACATTCCAAATAAGGGCCATTAAGTAAACTATTAACACACGTCATATTATTTACAGACGCTGTTCGGTGAGGAACTCGAACCCGGTTGCTCGTATGAACTCGTGGTAACGACTCTCAGCGGTTTGTACCGTTACAGGATCGGAGATGTGGTGAAAGTTGTCCGTTTTCACAACAGTTGCCCGGTGGTGGAGTTTCAGTACAGACAAGGTCAGCTATTAAACATGCGCTCGGAGAAAACGACTGAGACGATGATGTACGAAGCACTCACGAATGTGCTCCGAGGTAAAGGCGAGAAATTTAACTTCGTGGATTACACATGCGCAGAGAGCATTCTGTTGGAATTAATCCCGAAGAAAATGGATTTCGTTTTGGAAACTATTGGCCAAAAATGCAAGGCAGACTTTGATGGTGTCAAGCCATTTTATATAATTTTCTTGGAGCTTAGTGCAACTCGAGACTCAAAAGAAAATGAGGTGCTTTCTCGAAAGGTAAGAATGAAATCTAACCCTGTGTCTCTTGTTTCTTCCTGGTGTTGTGAAATTTGGACTTACTACTGACGAAGATACCGCAAGGATAAATGCATTAGCAAGGCCCGTGTCTATTCACACCATCGTCGTTAGGATTATAGTTATTGTTCTCACTATCATTACAATTTTATACCTCATTATAATTTTATATATCATTATCATTATATTGTCGTTGTCGATGTAAATAAAGCAGTTTTCAACTGAATGTTGAGAAACTAAATCCAAACTCAAAGACCAATAAGAGAGAAGGCTGACATCATCATCAGCCAATGAAAACTCGAAGTAAAAACAGGTAACCTGCTTACACGGGTGACCAAATCGTGATTGATTTTAGTTTCGCATCCGATTGATTGTTGTGGCGATGGTTTTCTGGACCAATCACAGACCGAATTGATGATTTCTCTGGACAATTAATTGATTACTGCTTAAACACCTAATCGCGTTTATGTAACCCAGCCTCACGATCAGTCTGTTGCCATTTTTTGTACGACTTTCAATTAATTTCTTTTCAGTTGGACCACGCGCTATGTGAGGTGAATCCCTTTTATCTCATTCGTCGTGAAAATGGCGGCTGTATCGACACACTCAAAGTTTGTTTGGTCCAACCAGGTACGTTCCAGAAATTTCGCGACTTCCTTCTCAAAGTCACACCGACGGCTGTGAATCAACTGAAGATTCCGCGGAAACTTACGTCGAAAGAACAACTAATGTTCTTTTGTGAGAATTCAGGCCACTGAGCGGGTTTAAATAATTAGCACATTTTCAGCAAAGCCATATGATTAGAGCGCCGTTCAATTAAGTATCGAGATAAAATCTCCTGTAATCACTTCAGCCAATCAGAAGAGGAAGATACTGAAAGGGGCCAATAAGAATCAAAAGTGAGAATACATAACTGGATAGCCATTCTCAAGCGTGGGAAAATGCAAATAATTGCCACGAGTTTTCTAAACCTATCGCAGAACAAAATAAAGCAAAACCTATGAAAACCTGGAACAAGTTTGACACTAGGTCAATTTTTTTTTAATTATGGCAAGAAAAATCCAAAACTAAAGGAATACAGAACCAACTTTCTAACCAGTTCGCTCAACAGAAAACATATGAACAACGAAGACTAAAAAAGCAGCAAACCTGGCACAGTGAAAACACTACTTATTTCATTTAGTAACTTCTAGTTTTGCGGCAACAATATAGTCCTCTGGTATCATTAACAAAAAATAATTATTATTTATATAACAGGAAATTTTGCATCACTCTATATTATCACTTTACTTTCCTATTCAGGGATTCATTACAGTGGTACCATTGTATTAGTCACAATATTTAAAGATTTGTTTAATAGTGTAAGTTTTTTGGTTATCATATTATCAAATAATTGTTTGGTGCCTGTGACAAACTTACTTGAGTAAAGCACAGGGTACTATTTATAACAAAGTTATTTCTAGTGCAGTTTCCATATTGGGGAAAATTCAAATATGCTCTATTACAGTACACACAGCTGACACAACACAACTGACACAACTGCTATTATGCTGCTAGTGTGAAAAGATTAAAGTCTATTTGGTAAGGTTAATGAGCTATATTACCATTTGTCATAATAATTTAGATGTTTTCCATTTTAGCAAAAAAAGCAATGTGGGCAAAACAATGATAGTAATAATAATATTGATGGATGTGATAAATAATGAACAGAAAATAAAGTTTGTTGGGGTCTCTTCTGCTCAACTTTGGCTATAGTAGATACTTTTCCAATACCATAATTTAATATGGACATGTATTCAAACTGATTTATTTCCTCAACTGTGTCATCTTTCCATGTCAAGCTTGGATTATACCTTTATGTAATTATCAGCCTACTGACTGCATTACTGCTAAATTTGATCTCAAATTTCTGCACCCTGTATCATTCGTGTAGCATTGCATTCTTCTCTTGATTAATTGTTGCTTCATTTTTCTCTTCCGGTCCTTTACCCTCCCCAGTCTCCTCCTCATTCTGCTCTGAAGATGATTGCGTCAACTCAGAGAACCATGATGTCACAAATGAGCGTGCGCTGTTAATAGCCCCACCTAAGAAACAAAGTAGAGACTTAAAATATCATAACTTTCTACACTGCTTTGATGTTTTCCCTAGTTGTGGGAGTTCTCTCTTACTCATACCCCGAGGAAGATTAGGGGAGAAGTCTGGGAACAAGTTTGTGCAGTCCCTACAACTAAAGAGGATCTAATAGTTGTCATACCTACGACTTTGCCAGTTTCCGCCACAGCATGACCAATCCTACGGCCCTTTTCTGTCTGCATAACACTATAAACGACAAACATATATAGAAACATATATAGAACATATTAAGAAAATTTAAAGACTACACTGTCTATCCCAAATGAAGTTTACTTATAACCTCTAATAAATCATTTAAAACAATTCCTCTGTGACACTTCTAAAGAGTTAAATTACAAACAACATAAATAGCTAACATCTTACTTAGAGAGTCTGATTTTAATGTCTGAGAGCCCCATCTGTCCTTGAAATGGATGTCTGTCAACAAAAAAAGATTAAAAATGTTACTACCCTTGGTTTTAAGGTTTGCCATTAAAAGAAAACTTTGGAAATGCTGTGTACTTTACCCAGCATGTACATCATCAATCCCAGTGTGTTCTTTTCCTCTCCACACTTGATAGTTCGTAGTTTGTTTCCAGGCCTCTACGAATTTATCATTGTAATTTGCCATTCCATCACCCCCTGCAAACAGAAGAGTATCAGACAAATGCTTCCACATTATGAACAAAACTATACAAAGGATCACAAACCTGTGTGTTGAATGGTTGACAACAATGACAGAAGATATAATTTAAACTGGGCTCTGATCCACTCATCACTCCCATCCCAGCCTAAAAAAAACAGAAAAAAATAGTTTTCTCATCAAGTTACTTTTAATGACTTGATCAGAGAGGGGGTGCTCTCTGTGTAAGTTAGTTTCAATGCTAAGTGAAATACATGCAAAAATGTCCATTTCAGTTCCAAAGCTATAATATAGAAGAAACTGACTGAATGTAGTTAGTTTTTCCTGGAAAATATTTCAACTGAATCACTCTCATGAAAGCTATATGATTCTTTCAAAATAGTTTCCAAGAAAATCCAGTTAGTTTATTCTACACTACGCAAAAAAGTAATGTTTTATGTCCAAATCTAAGGAGATAGTGACCTAATAACCTTGTTTTTTGCAAGAGATTAACACTGTGCGTATTGGCAGAACAAGTATTTATCCCACCCTTAGTCAGTAAAAGGCAAAAGAGACTTTCTCCTTGATAACATGTTAAGCTAAAGCTCATAGTATCTCCTGTCATCTTTCTTTGGATTTTTTTAAATTGGATCACCAATAATGACATGGCAATGGAAAAAGTTTTAGCTGCTAACTCTCTCCACTGCATTTAAATAAACCAGTAAATTAAATGTTTAGTCTGCTGGAAACATTTTTAAGGGGACTGCTGTTCAAATAGAAAGGAAGTATGAGCACAAGTGAACTATATGTATTTAGATACATTGAAACCATTCAGTCAATCCTTAGTAGAACCTTTCCTTCTATTCCTTTTCCTGATAATCATCACTGTGACATTAAAACATTTTTCTTTCATTTGCAGTGGCAGTAATGAATTACATGTGCACACAATCAAAACTAAAATACATTAGCAATATCTCTAATAGGGTCAAAATCACTACAATCAACCTGCTTCTTGTTCCCCTTTCTCAGTGTGATCATCCACGTGATGAATTAGATAGTCTGCAAACCTTAGGTCAGCGGTTGATAATGACAACTGGTCGTTTAGTTCAGGATCATGAATCTCAATTTTACTACTCTCCAGCTGTTGTCAAAAACAAACAGACAAAATATAATTCACATTTTTGTCCTTTTCCCTGCAATATGCAAAACATTTTCATGTAACCCTGGAACTCTCAAGATCTGATTGTTGATTCTCCCTTCTTGCTGCCACACATTTCCTTGTAAATTAGTTATGAGAATTTGGTGTTCAATCAAGACAGCAACCTCAACCTGACAAGTTTGAGTATTCTCATTACCTGTTTGCTTAAATAATAATAATAATGTTTATTTCTTATATTGCGCAGTCTAACATGCAATAAAAGATATGATCGAATGCACATTACAACATTAAAAATCTTACAGCAATGAGGCTAATCCTAATAATGATAGTAATAATAATAATAATAATAATTTACAATTTTCTGGAAAAAAATAAAGGTAAGATATGAATGAATAGAAGAACTAATAGAAAGCTAAATTAAAAAGATGTGTCTTTAGTAAAACTTTAAAAGTATCCAACAATGCATTGACATTATGTGGAGAAGTTAAATGTTCATCACTTCTGGGAGTTAAAGGGTCAAGGAAAGTTTGGTATTAAAAAACATTCTGAAATAGATGTCATAAGAAAAACAAAACAGGAACATCAATCATTTTGTAATAATCCATTGCAGAATTGAATGCTAATAGCCTTATTGTGACAGAACCCTTATAGATTCATACTAACATCTGATAGCTGCATAGTACTCACATCCACTAAAACATCTGATAATCCCTTTTGTCGTTTGTACAAATAATTTGATGCTCCAACCACAAAACTTCTGACATGAGAACTTTTCAAAAGTTCCATTTGTTGCAAAGATAAGTAAGGATGAAATAAAGAGTTCTATAAGGAAAAAAAATGAGTAAACAGTAGAAACATTCACACCACATTGTAAGACAGTAATGTTGGTGTAACATAGGATGTTGAATAATTTTATGGGAGTTTTTATGGGAGTTCATTTGTTCTTCACTGTCTCAAAGTAAAAGAATAATATCTAAACCTTTAGGAGCAGTGAGATAAAAATGAAGAATTTCTTTTAAGACATGTGCAAAATTGGAACTATTTTTCAAGGAATAAATAACAATGAACAGTGAATCTTTAGCTGGTGATTACTGATACAAAATTAGGCAATATCCTCTTTACTCACTTTTGTAAAGATTGCCAAAGGAAATCCAAATAAATCTACAGCAAGCTGTTCACATTCATGTACATGAATATCCTGTTTCAGTATAAAACAACAATAAACATTTGCTTCACTTGAAATTATCTTATCACTTATTACATAGTCATGTATTAAAATATATTATATCTTACATTCCTCCAGGAAATTTTTGAAACTCTTACTCAACCATCATGCAAATTGAACTTAATTCTCTTAAGGGTTAGGGCTACGGTTGTTTTGTTTTGTTTCTTTTTTTTTTTTTTTTTTTCATTTCTGTTTTGTTTAGATATATGTAGTTTACTATGAAAACATTTTCCATGGTTTTTGATATGTAAACAACAGAAAAAAGGTGTGGCTACCCTACATCCTTTAACAGAAATAACTAACCAAGAGTATGTGTCTAATGTTAATTAAAATATACTATAGAAAGGAAATCTGTAACATGAGACCAGTGATACATTAACACAATGGAAGACTGGTGACCTTTCTTAATGACTGTTACAACTCAAAGTGTTTATATCACTATAAAACATACATACACTCTCCGACTTATCCTCTTGAAAAATTCTATTTTCTCTGGGAATTGCATACACCAGGCCACCCTGAATCATTTCTACCAAAGACAAAAACAAAAGAGTACTGACTTACATGTACGTTATGTTCAACGCTAAGGGTGAGATTATTAAGAATAATTGCCACATAGTGCCTTGCCTGGGTAAATAAGAGGTTTATCTTTGAGTTGCTAGTTGCTAGTGAAAAAATAACCATCTGACACAAACTAAAGGTGGCAATTAAAACCAAAATGCTTTCTTGCTATATCTTAATCATTATAAATGGACAAAATAATCACTTCAGGCTTTTTTCAGGCAACAATTTTAGCACTATGTTATGTTAATGAAGTGCTAAAGAAAGAAAAAAGAAGGGAAAAGAAGAAAAGCTTTAAACTGTGAATATAGTTATAACAGACTGGTTTTTGTAATAATATATTTTGTAAGTATTAAATAAATTTTATCAAATACTTACTTGGAAACAGAGAAACAAGTGAGAGAAGCTGAGAGCAAATACTAGTAACTGGAAATCCATGAAAGATGACCTGCGATAAAGAAGTTAAAGGTACATGGTATATATATATATATATATTTAGCTTCACCTAATTATCTCAGGCAGGGAGACTACTACAGCTTTAGCCAATTACAGTGGATCCCACATTAACAATGACAAGGCCACACCCCGCCCCCCCCCCCCCCCAAGTTCCCAGTAAACAGGCCAGACCACATCACAGTAATCTCGTGGGTGGGTTCTTTAACATCCCCTGCCTAACCAAATTAACTAAGAAAAGCTTTAAACTGTCACAGACTATGGTTTTTGTAATAATATATATTATTACAGGAGACGGGACCTACGGTTTACTTGTCCTTATCCGAGAAGGCTAGAATGTCTGTCCATTTCTTGATATTATAGAAAGGTAGCACATTCTCCTCAGTTATTTTAAGACCCTGAGTGTTGGTTCGGCTGGGGCTCGAACCCTCGACCTCCTGCACAACAGTCCAGCGCTCTAACTAATTGAGCTAACTGGGAGGTGGTTACCTTAAAATTAAAGTCCAACCTGTATTAAGTGGTAACCCAGAGGGGAATGGCAGTCAGGGTGACTGCTAAATACAGGTTCCAGAGAATAGGCATATCATAAATGACAATAAAGCATGCCATTTTATGCATCGTTGACCACTTGTACTCAACAATCACAAGTTTCATCAAACACATACCTTTCTTTCGAGAAGAAGCAGTTTAAAAAGAGTTAAAATCTGAAAATTTAAAGTACATCATTCAGTATCAAATAAAAGTTATTTTCTTACAAACCAATGAGCAATTCTAGATTTTTTTCTTTAGCTTTGAGAAATTTCCATACATTTCACATGTCAAATGGTTGTTTTGATAAGTAGTTTTTTAGAAAAGCTTTTCAAGATAAAAATTAGTGATAATAATTTTGAATGTTCAAAATTATTATCACTAATTTTTATCTTGAAAAGTGGTTGTTCATGATAAAATTAATCTTACTCACCTCATGTCTGAACTTTCTAACTAATTCTACAGCAGAAAAACCTAATAAGAAAAAAACAGTTACTAAAAAAGCCTGGAATTAAAATAATCTATTGCATTGACACGATATCATTACTAATTATATGGTCTAATATAAAAATTTTACAACCAATTTCTTGTAAACAATTAGAATTTTTTCTCAACTCATTATTATCAAAAACCATAAAAAACTCACCAACAGTTAGTAAAGATTCTTCTGATATCAGACTTGGTGAAATAGTCGTGTTTAAATTTCTATATAGTTCCTGAAATCATGCACAATAAAATTAAGATAGAAACTAAGTTATGAGTGAGAGTAACAACGAAGTCATTACAAAGCTTTCACCAATTGTTAAAAAATACAGTTGAGTCTGTGGATATCAAGTACCTCTAGAATTCCTGTTTGAGAGAAATCCTTCTCTTCGAAATAGACTCTAGTGGCAACTTGCAGCTTCTCTCTTAAATATCCATAAAGTGGCTGATGAAACAAGAAAAAGAAAACAATCAAATAATTGTAACTGTTAATTGTTTGTCTAGTTCTGTGCTAAATAATAATTTGAATTATTGTTTTTCACTAATTGTCTTCATTGTACTGATCTTCATCATGTAATGGAGTCAGATAATTAGAATTCACCTTGAAAATGATTAGAGCAGAATGCTATAGCAAGATAGGGACCTGGACACTACATATGATTTGTGCAATAGAGGCCTGGTGTGAGCCATTCATAACATGTTGTTCTTGTTACTTGTTCTCATCATTCTGTAGCGAGAATGCTCATCTCTATTAAACGAACATCTCGGTGAAATGGATAAATTCCTATCTATGACGAGAACATGTAACAAGAACAATGTGGTATGAACGGCTCACACCACGCCCCTATCGCGCAAATCATAGGTAGTGTCCAGGTCCCTATCTTGTTATGATCTCCAAAGTATGAATGAAAACTGTGACAATCCAATTATTCTTCTAGGTGCCTTTATCAATCAGGTTGGCGAGAAGAAGACAGTTGTCAATTTTATGAAAATCCTTCCACTGGTATTATTTTTGATAGCTTTGTAAACTATCATCCTGTTTAGATGTAAATAAATGTTTTTGTGAAATAATTAGATAAATTATTAGTTTAATCTAAAGTTTACCACTCTCTAAGGTAATTTCTCCTGTTTTACTAGTTCCTTCCTTTAAACTTAAATATCTACTCCAACTGATTCATCTCTATATTTTGTACTTGATACATTCTGACCCCCAGTGTTTAGTTACTTCATCTTCTACATTTAAGTTAGCCAACAGATCATGTGCATTTTTGTGCTTTAAGCTTAGTTAGAAAAAGCAAAATAAAACTTAATCTGAAGGCTAAGTTGAAACAGTCTGTACATTGCAGGATGAAAGTGGCACTTAGTAAACAGCAGGTTAATATTCACTTAATATAAGTCATCTGTATACTCACCAAGCAAGACAGGACACAAACACTCTTCTGTACAGTGCTTCTGGTCACATCTTCACTTTTAATTTTTAAGTCCTTTCAACATAAAATGAATTAGAAACCTTCATTCTAAACTCACCATAAACTACAAAAAGTCTCATTCTTGTCTCTAATTTTTTGGAAGCAAAATATGAGCTGAACGAGCACTTCACACATGCTCCAACCTAATAAGGAAAAAGTACTATCCTCTGTGAGTTCGAATATTCAGTTTAATTTTACAACACCACTTATTCAAATTATGATCTTATTGATGATAGATTTGGCTTAGGTTGTCGAAATGTGTTCCTGTCACCAAAGACAGCCCTCTTCAGATATACCCTAACAGGAATCATAATGCTTGTGCCCATGTCTGAACTTTGTTTATTCACATACTCCTCCCTTCAACTCACCATCAGCTTAATTAGAGAAATTAGTTGTACCAACCTTACTATCAATCTGCCTATAACAAGAAATCCCAAAAACAGTTGATTGTGGGTTCTGCCCGATGTCTGCCGTGCTGAGACTTGGTAAATGGAAGAAAGTTGTGTCTGCAAATTAATAAAATTCAGCTATTGGAAAGGTTACCGTATAACCCCCTACCAATCAAAAACAAAGCCGTAGTCCCAAAGGAAATCTGTTGTTTTGCCTCTGCTTTCCTTTGTCCAAGAATTGAATGCACAGTGTAGTATGGGGTTCTACGGAAATCTTGCCCAACTATTTGATTAAAAAAGCTTTCAGGATGTATATCTTTAATACTACGAATACGTAAAACAGCTTAATAATTAAGGAAGAGCTGTAAACGCGATGTTTGAAATGCACGATACATTAACATAATGATATCGTCACTCGATAAAATGAAGAGTTTTCAGTATAATTCATACCTTGCTCACAGTTATGAGCTCCATCTGGTAAAGCCAAAAACGGCAGAAATCTCCATTCACTTGGAAGTATTAAAGATTGAGAATTTCTCTGCTTTCCGAGCGGAGGATATAAAAACTCCACCTGCGTTACGGAAATAAAATTATCATTAACGACGAAAACGGGGAAAGAATGTCGCATTTTTGTTCAGTCAAAGCTGGTACTTTCGAACAAATTACCGGGACGCATTTTACCTCAGATCCTCGCTGATGATGGAATCCAACCACCACAATATGTAGTATGGCTCTCTCTGGATCGAGGTCAGTCATGTTGACATTTCAGCCGATTCCCAGCTGATATTTATTGAGAGCCACGCTGTATTGTAAAACCGTCTTCATGAAGCCGCCATCTTGGATAACAGTGCATAGGGCATGGGAAAGAGCACCAATTCTAGTACCCAGTTTTCTCATTACATTGACTTTGTAGACTTTTGAAGTTGTTGTAAATGTTCAAGAAAAAAGCAATTCCCCTCCATGAGGAAATTTGTTCCTCCTGAAGCTCCTATTGCCCTCTCATAACAACTTCGGAGATACAAGTTTGCTCCATGGTTGCAACTATCATGAGCCAGCCTCCCTTGAGCATTGATTTCATGCCTCTTACCACAGGCCTATAATTTTAATAGCTGAAAACCTGTATTCAATTCAAGTTTAGTTATCAAATCATAACCAGCAAGACTCAGATAAGAATGGTAAAGTTAACTTTAATGGTTTGGCTTACTGTTTTCAATGAAAGTACTCATTGAAAGCTTACTTATCATAACCAAAAAATTTATTCATTTAAAAATCAAAAGGTTATGTTTTTGCATGTTATGTTTCAGCTTGTGAGTGTCATTATGAGATCCACTCATTATTTCTTCGGATCTTCTTTGCCGGCTTTGGCTAAAGGACAACCTGAATCAGAAGCTGGATACTTCCTTTTCACCCCAGCTGGCAACACTGAATCAGCTGGCTCCACAAGAAGCTTTCCTTCACTCTCAACAGCTTTAAATGGACAACCATCTTTCTGTAGAACAGGACACTCCTCAGCTTTCTCATGGCCAACACTGTGAACAACTTTCATGGTCTCCATCAGAGCTTCTTTATGGTGGTAGTCCTTGTCGCTGCTTGGCATCTGTGACAGCTTACTGTAAATTTCTTCCGTTGTTTTGGCATCCTTGAAGGCACATCCTTCTTTAAACTCAGGGCACTTCTTAATTTCTTCTAAAAGAGAGTCATTATCCACGTTGGCAAATGGACACCCTTCTTTAAAAGCAGGACACTTCTCCTTCAATTTACTGACATCAGAGGCAGTTAAATCTTCTAGCACAGCTGCTGGTGGCTCTACCAAAGGTTTCCCTTCCTTGCTGGCTTCTTTGAAAGGACAGCCTTCCTCTGTCTTGAATACAGGACACTCTCCAACCTTCTCTTCCAACTTTTTGGACTCAGAATGAACAGCCTTCAGCATGCCAAGTACCTGTTTGTGTGCTGCTCCTGTGTGGTGCTTTGATTCTGGCATCTTAGACAATTCTTCAACCACTTCCTTGACATTGTTAGCATCTTTAAAGGGGCATCCTTTCTGGAACTCAGGGCATTTTTTCAATTCACCCATGTAAAGATCTTCTGTCAACTTGGAATAAGGGCAGCCTTCCTTAAATGCAGGACAGTGGTCCTTTAATGATTCATTATCATGCTGAAGGAAGCAAAGGATAAGTTTATTTGTTATTTTTTCATGTAAAGAAACTAAACATTGTTCCCGTTTGCCATGTTTGTGCCGTGAATCCTTAAAAATATAAGAGCAACCTCTATCAAACTCAAGCATACATAGTTTGCCACTGGGAATAACGCTTTGATCCCCTTTTAATGGCAGGTAAGGTTTTTAAGAGAGGTTTTGTAGATCCAGTCAGAAATTTGAATATTCTGGGCTCCGCACTGCGTAATGTACTGTTGTCACAGTTCACGATCACATAGAGTGTCACGTGGCCGAATACCTTGACCGTGACCGGAATTTTCCGACTTCCCTGCTCTTTGGTAAAGCTGAATGTAGCCCTAAACTCACTAGCAAAAGGAGATTTGATTCCACTTCTCATTTTAACAGCTATTTTTAGCGTTTGAAAAGGCAAGTTGACGGTTTTGATGATAAATTCATCCTTGAAATGCAGGCAAAACAGTCAGTATAATTTACTTATTGATGACCGGCGAGAAATAAACTATCATTCGTCGAAATCTGATTTGCAATATTCGCGGGCTTTTGACTAAGAAAGTAATTCCTAAGTTCACGGAATTGAACTTGGGTCGATCGTTCAAAAAATGAGAAAGACTTGTCCTAAATCAAAAGAACCATGCTGAATCGCACAAACAACAATGACCTTTCGATTTGTTGAAATCTTAACTTACACCTGAGAGGTGTCACACAGTGATCAATAAAAAACTGTCCAGGCACCTGTAAGAAATACTGTAATCGCCTTATAAAATCTAAAAGACCTAAATAAACGGGAAGAACTTTCTTACCTCAGTTCCTGCCATGATAGCAATCGACGCTAAACAGAGCGAAAGAAGGAGTAAATGAGAAATAACACGTGATGTTTTACGTCACAGCTGCTGCGAGATGAAAAAGTCACGAACACGGAAAGGTCAAAACCTCTAGAAAGAACCACACGAAGAACAAATGGTAATTAATAATTTGTTGATCAATATCATTTAGTTTTTTTTACGACTACTTTGCTAGGAAAAAATCTGGAGAGATTTCCATGTACGGCATGTGTCTACAGTCTTATCAATTAATTGTATGCATATTATGAGGTATGAAGTTGTACCTGAAACCTACGTCATGAGTCTAGAAGAATATTGACGACAAGAAGGTCTTTAGCTAAGTTCTAGTCCGCGGCCGTTTCAGCCACCAGGAAAAACTTCAAAGTAATGGGCTCCCGTATTTATTGAATATTTATTGAATCTGTAGCCATTAAATTTGATCTTTTGTATGTTTTTAGTCAGGGAAATTGTTTTTATACAGGGCTAACCTCACGATTTTCCCTTTTCAGGATGCATTTTTTATATTTGGGTTGTAGCTTCCTGAATAAACGTTATGTTATGTTACTCTTATGTGTTATGCTACTTTTTAATTTCCATTTTTAGTGCCCACTGCTCTGATTCTGGCATTTTGTGCAGGCCGTTGGTGCTTTCAAGGTTCTTTAGACACCAAACAAACGAACAGCAAACCATCTTAAGGATGATTTTCCCTTTGGAATTCCTTAGAATTTTACGTTTGTTTGGCGAATTCCTCAGCGAAACCTGAAAAGGAGACCAAAGTTCAGAGGAGGCTTGGTATACTCTCCCCAGACTTTCCTCGGGTTTGTGGTAAAAGTACGACATGACTGAGGAGGCTGCGTTTCCTACGAAGAGGCGACTCTGATCCAAACAAGCAGAACGTCGCTATTCACGGAAACAAATAACAGGTATGTCTCTGCAATAATTAAAAGGTAAGGGGTACGTGCTAGAAATGACTTTGTCTGATCGTTCTAGAGACAGTTCGTGTGTAAATTCCAATTAAAAGTCTTAAAACCCTATAATGTTTTAATTGTGTAATGTTAAATGCGTGTGGTCACATCGGTTCTGATCCACTTGAATCTTAGCTTCGAATTACTAGTTCATGTTTAGAATTGAGGTGTATTTAGGCCAGGTTTTTTTAAATTTTAACGCCGTGGATCTGCTGAATTGCGACGGTCACTGGATTCTTAGGTTTAGCCAGCACCAAAATATAAATACAATCTTTTGTAGTGTCTGCCTCCCTAATTACGTCATAAAAAAGTTAAATATTAAACTGAATTTACACTGAATTCAAAGAAGTTGTTAAAGTAGAATATAAGACCAAGACATGAAAACTTAGTTACTCACTTACTGAGAGTGAAATAATACAACAGAATGGGAACGAAGGCAAAATAACAAATGGTCCTCAGATCTCGAAGCGGTTTGTACCTCTGGCACGGCGCTCCGCCCTCCCCCCTCCGCCCTCCCCCCTCCGCCCTCCCACCTCCGCGCCCTCCCCCCTCCGCCCTCCCCCCTCCGCCCTCCCCCCTCCGCGCCCTCCCCCCTCCGCCCTCCCCCCTCCGCGCCCTCCCCCCTCCGCCCTCCCGCCCTCCCTCCAGTGACAAATTCATAGTTACGGCCTTGCATCTCTGATAGATTTTGAATGATTCTGTTCGATTTCGGACTCTTCCGTCTAATCGGGGACGCTTCAGTCCTGTCGGACACTTCCATATAATGAAAAACAAGGGGATACTTGAAATAACTAATTATCTGTTCAACAAACACAAACCAAAAACGAAACAGAGTCAAAAGCAGGCAATGGTATGTTGCTTCAACCGCATTTAGTTCACTTAGTAAGTGTTGAACGTAACTTGTAATAGGAAAGATATATCATTTAACTGATTTGAACTTAAAGTAATAGTACAGGATCATATTTAAAACCAGCTTATAGTGAAATAGATACATCCTGTTTACAATGTTTCGGCTGAAATGATTTTAAAACATGTTAAAAAAAATAGCGATTCAGTACAGCGGGCTTAAGGACTTTACTATGTTATTATGTGAAACATCTGGAAGTAAGATCATAATCCTTCAATTGGAACAGGATCAACTATAGGTTGGTCAAAATTAAAGAAGTCGATTAAAATGAAATTAGAATTCAGTGTGAATTTTTAAATCGAGTGTTAAGGATGGAGAAGAGTTTAAGAGTCGTTCTGTTTTCAAGGAAAACAAAGTTTAGCCGAGTAGTTATCATTTCAAATTTTACAACTACCAATTACGTCGACAAATGATTTTCTTTTATCCCGTTAATCTAAGATTTTTGTGAAAATTTAAGAATATAACTTGCATATGTGTTAACATCGGCTATCGAGCACAATTACTAAGCGAAAAAGAAGCTTATGCACCACATAGATCCAGCAAACGATGTTTCAAAATACGTTTGCATTAACTTGAGTACCAAGCAAGTCGCACTGTTTATATCAACAAGAGGAAGCTCAGCGTGAGATTGACTTAAATACTTATCTAAATATTTATCCGGTAGTTTCAATTTTCAATTCATGCTAAGTGAATCCGTTTACTCGGAGAAAGTTGTGTTATTTCATTTCGTCCACGGACTTGGCCAACTTGGTTGACGTAAAGAGTCCAGCGCTCAATGAGTCAAACGGTAAAGCAAGTGAGTTAATTCCACAGGGCAACCAAGCTTACTATCCAAAACGGTATGTCAGTGACTACTGAAATATTTACATTTTGCTGATTGATTTGGAGTTTCTTTGTTTGTAAATTTGGGTGTAAAGAAATCCAAACTATTTTTCAATAGGCGCTTCGTACGCGTCCAGGACAAACTTATGTAAAGTTTTCCCCGACATTTTAAGATCTGGTTCACATGATTTCACAGCAGAAGAGGAGATTTTTGAACGTCTGAAACATTTCTATACTCGCATGCGTGTTTCTCCTTCAGTTTTTGTGGAAATATAATGTTATAAGTTAATTACTACAAAATCCGACTTCATGTTTGCTACTGATTCCGTCTTTGATTAGCTCTTCCTGTGATGTACCGTGATCACGTTTCTGGATGTGTTCCATCTCTTCGGGAAGAGCCGTTTCTTTATAGTTTCTTGACGGAGACAGGACAGTTTAATTCACAGCGACGCAATTGATATCCCACTTCTGGGTCGCTGCGCTGCTCTAAGGATCTCATGAATTCAGATATTGTACCAATTAAGATATAATTGGCTTAAAATGCACTGACCAAAGCAACGAATACGATTCAGTAACACAAGTTGGCGAAGGATCTCTCTGTTTTGACCTGACCTTATCCCGTTTATATTGGCTTAGTGTGAAACTACCCTAATAAATTAAGGGTGTCCTTGTGTGAAGTTGATCGGTTGGGATTCTTGATTTTACTTGAGAACTATGTTACTCAGTGAAGTCAGGTGCCATTTGTTAAAAGATTCCGTGATGAAAGACTGACCCTGTTGAGCTTACTGAGTTAAGCAGCTCTTTGTTTCCATTAATACGATTAAACCGAGCTTTTATTGGTTACCATTCCAAAAATACAACTTATTTAGAGATGACAAACTCATTCATCACCCACAACGACTGTAACTGATCCAGTCAACACAGCCTCCTTAAATATGAAAGTAACTTCCGGTCCTTACGCATGTCTGACTAAACGCATCCGACTATTCTAGGCCATTAAAAAGCAGAAAAAAAAAGGACTTTAGGGGAAAACTGCAGAATGGAGCAATTCATTTGAGAAGTGAAAGGGATTATTTTTCTTTCTTAAGATTTCCGGAGAAGTAAGATCCCAGTCTAATTAAGCTGGTCTGAAGATTTCCTGTCAAGTGTGCGTGCACATGCTTTTTTTTTTCTGATTAAAAAAAAGTAAGGCTCTCTTTTTAATGGACCAACTGAGGATTATTAGCCACCATCCCTCTGAGTCCAATGGGATTTGAAATTCGTCAGGTCCAGACTGCATTTTTTTTCATTTTCCACTTTTAGGCTGGATAGCTTTGTTTGTGTTTATCATTGCTTAAACACGAGAGCGCCGGTTAGTGCCTCAGTGTTGGTAAGCAACAGTTAACATGGTACATGTAGATGTTAAAAAGAAAACACGAGACCTAAGACGAAAAAATTCTGGGTAAACGAACATCGAAGGGGATAAAAATAAACGAGAAAAGATTGGTGAAGATTAATGATGGAGAAGATTTGCGCTGATTGCAGACGATAAGTCCTGCAAAACAATTATGTCATCCACGAGATATCCGTGTTGCTTTGGTCACCACATCATCAAACGACAGCCTTGAAGATTGCTAAACTGACCCGGACGGCATATATATAATTGAAATATGCAGTCTGAAGAAAGCCGAGTATCATTGTCTTCAAATAAAGAAGCAATATTTGCTTCATCATCTAAATTGGATTGAGGTTATTACCTTTGGACTGATACAGCGTCAAAATGATTTCTTTTAAATAGACAGTTTAAGGACTGATTGTTCAAAAAGTGGCTAGCGCTAAACCAGAATATGGCAAACTCAAACTTGGTTCTGATAGTTAGTAGAAAAAGAAATGTGTACTATTTTAGTAGGGTTTTATCTTACAGTAACGTAACCTAAAGGTTCGTGGTAAAGTATAGACCGAATATGACTGTTTATTCACTTCAGCCGTTGTTGGTCCCCTTAATGATATTTTGAAAAACAGTGACTTATAACCTCCATAGTCAAACTGTTTAGTTAGTTTCTAAAGAAGCACATTATTTTTCTGCTCATGTTCCCTTGGTGTTCTTACATTAGTGCAATTTGTTTCATGTGTTTTATTTTTTTTATGTTTACGTGTATGTTTTAATGGATAGAGAACTCAATCGATTCCGTTGATTTAAACAAAACATGCACTGAACAACCGCGTCAAGAGAAGGCCTCAGGGCCGAAATAATTCATCCGCACCAAACTCAACGACTGAAATACATGTCAACGACAATAATTAAATGTTTTTAATTAAATTGCATAGGCTTGCCTGCCTATTGCATTACCGACGAACTGAGCTGCAGACACTTTTCTGCTTCCACTCAGGATTGGCTTGTATACTCTCAACTACTACAAAGAATCGAATGAATGTGCAGTGATTAGGTTCCCTGATTAGCCTGAAGTGAATGTAATTAGTTTGAATGACGTAACGATCGCCATCTTCTTTGTAGAGTATATGTGAGGGGGTGATAAGGAAGACTTAATTTTGAATGAATGACTCTCTGACTAGGGGTGGGGAGATAGGGTATAGCATAATCTAAGGTGCACCTTGGAGTTCGTGATTTCAGCCCCAGACGACTTTATCTTTAAAGCATCAGTTGGCTTTTCTTGTGTTTTCAAACAGTTCATCAGTCAGATTTTTTTTCAGCATCACTTACAACTGATTCACGGTCTGTTTACGCTACTCTTTGTCTAGATAACAGTTCTAATCGGCGACGACCTGGGTCCTTCTGATCTTGTTTGCTGAAACGTGAACGATGCAAGATTATTGTAACAGCAAATGATACCTCAAAAAAATTTGTTTTCGGATCAAAGGCCTGAGGGCCGAAGCTCTGGAAAAGCCATCATGATTATGAATTAATCGCAGCTCTTTTGAGTTCACATTATCAGTAAAGTTCATCTGTTATTTTTACTCAACTGAAAGCTATTTACAGAGTGAGCCGTCGCAGAAATTTCTTGTAACGATTTGTTTGCCAGTCCAGATATCTTGAATAAACAAATAAACACTGCAAATAGATAAGCATTTTTGTAATTGAAACAAGTTGCGGATAACGCGTTATCGAAAACATTTAATTGCGACAACATGTGTCTCCAGATAAGAGAACATTCCAGGTATTTAGCAATTTATTTGGGGTTTAGCGAATTTAATTGATGATTCTTGAATCGATTAGTCATAATTTTAAAGAAATTCTTGTCTCTTTGAGGCGTTGGTGACGATAGTTCCCGCTAAAACGATCAGAGCCGATTGTAAACGGTGTCATTAACCTTCTTAACGTTATCAGAAAAATCACGTGAGTACACTTGATCGATTATCTGTGAAAAATTGCCGACACAAGATACTTTGTTCTTGTTACCTTACGTTCATTAAGTAACGTTACTAAAAAAATTGGATCCGGGTTAGGGTTAGGGCTTCAGCTCGAAAAACCCTGAACTTTCAAAAAGTTATGCTTGCGGTTTAAAAACAGAGTGGCTTTAATACATGTAGTTATGTTGAGCCCTTGGTATTATAACAAGGGGATATCCTCTGGCGAGATTACAAGCATTTTTCTTGCAATTGGAAGCAAACAATTCAAAGAATTTTCCCTTGTTTTGATTTTCTTCTGATACTTTGGAACGAACTGACCTAAACCAGCTCTTCGGAGACTGACATGACTGTATGAGCAGCCAAATGAAAAGGAACTATAAAAGCCACAAATGGGTGAAAAGCTTACCAGGCGGACAATTTGATATGACTTTATTTCCTTTTCTTGATTTTCCTTATTGCTATAGCGATTAGCTGAAAAGCAAAAGTCCCCCACGTTTAATCGATAACATATTTCATTCTTATCTCGGTCCTTGGTTAGTGGATAACCTGGACAACTACCGGGTCTCGATTGTGACGATTGTCTGCGCAAAATATTTGATTGGTAAAGGTGGTCCTAACAGTTTTGATCTTTAGCGGAAAAATCACCCTTTCAAATTGCGGGAGATTTTCCGTTGCGCTACGCCAAATGTTTATTTCTACCACCGGAGCAAGTTGTCTCGCTGATTATTGCATTTCCTTTTAATATTTTGTCGAACAATAACGCATTATTTCACTCCATTGATGAAGATCGCAAGTAACACCCGCGTGTTTGTTATGTCTAACAACGAATGCCTCCAACAAACCTGGCAAAAGAATTATTTCTGTGGCAGGATCACTGCATCTTTTCACCCTTTTATCTCTAGGCCAAATAATTTGACCACGCCCAACTTTTGGATAGGGGAGATAAGAATTACAGGTCGAAAATCACTTGAAGTGAAGTCGGGTAAATTTCAGAAGCTTGACAGTTCTACACACGGATAGACACACAACTGATTCTGTGCAGCTTCATGTACGAAGACAGACAAAGATACAATGGAAGAGAGTTAATAAAAAAGAGTTAATCCGTTTGAAATGTACAAGGATTAAGCTGGTGTGAAATATAAAACAGCCTAAGAAATCGTAGCTAAAACTAAATTGGGCAGATGCCATCAGCGGTCAGTGACACCTCGGGTGAAAATGCCTAAGTACAAATAGCATGAATATGCGGAAATGCCGGCAGGTAAGAAGAAGTTTGTAGCCTAACAAGAACTTGAAAGGAAAGTCAACACTCAGTCAGTTTTTTTTTCTTTTCGCAAAATACAACATGTAATGCCATTTAGCAGAGTAAAAACATTTACAACAGATGGATACGGTTATCCGGATCCTTAGATAAACAGGACACGTATTGCTTTTTCCCAACTAATAAATCCTTCCCGCAAAAATGCGAGAGAGGAAGAACTTCCTTTTTATCTGCTTGACGGCTGTTTAAACAACGAACGACTGAAGAGATTCGGTTTTCAACACAAAGCTGGTGTTAAATCTTACCTCAGTTGATTGGTTTAAAGTTACTGTTATCAAGGGTCGGTTGCCGCTTAAAAGGTCAACAACAAAGATACATCCCAGCGGAGGCCCATGTGCTAACGTTTGGTGTTCGACCACTAGTTTGTTGATTTACCAATGTTTTTGTAACACTTAAGGAAATATTCACTTCAATATAGTTTTGTTTTAATTTTCTTATCAGTTTGGTGTAAAAACGTCTTTTAAGTTTCGTGCGTGGTAGTCTGGATTTCTTCCAAGGTTTTTTTCGCTCTCAACGCGACCGGAAATCCCCAGTTAATTAAAACAGATACCTGGGCGCTAGTTTAGTAAATGTCCTTTTTGATCACAAACTTATGTTCAGATCATTTTGTCATCACCACGAATTGTTATCAATTATCTCATGAGTCCATCTCAAATTCACAGACTTACGCAAGGAACTGCTCTAAAAGAGGATATCAAGAGTTCGCAGTGGCGGGTGCTCTCAAGAAACTCAACTTACATGTGCAGCCAGGTTTCAATGAAGCAAGATTAAACCTATAAGCTGGGCTTACCTGGAACGCGCTGAGCTTGCGAGCAGCTTGACAGAGACAGTGTCTTGAAACCGTTCTAGCTGAGAGCTGATCGAGACAGATCGTCCTTGCCATCGATTCAACAGCATGCAGATCTCAAAATTTAAAAGTTGCGTTTTTCTGATTCTGGCATTTCTCGGAGCTGTTTGCGGTTTTCGCCGCAGTTCAAGTTCTTATGGAATAAGACCAATTTCCCTCTACGGTTATAGTAACCCGCGTGCTCGAAGGTGAGGTATACATTTACTTGCGGGATAAGTCGAAAATAGATTTTGGTCCTTCATTGTAGCTACGGTATTTTTCCTTTTGCCATGAAAGCCGGGGAAATCTTTAGTTCTAATGATTTACTTCCATTTATTTCTTAAGAGTTTATTACTTTCAAAGGTGTACTTAGTGCAAGAATTTGCGCCAAAGCGCGAGCAAATTTTAAAGTCTTGAAAGAATCCGATTTCCTTGTTAACAGCAAAGTAATTTGTCAGGGAAAGACATCTGTAAGCATGAAATTATAAACTTAGCTTTTTGAAACATGTCGTGGTTTTGAACCAAAAATTAATTTTTTTTTTTGGCCTTAGTCAAATAACATAAACCTAAAAATTCTTTAAGTATCCTCAGTTCTTGAATTTAAACTTGACTGCTCCACGATGCGCTGTATTTGTATTGTTCTGGTGAAGCACCCACGTGCATTAGCAGGAATGACTGATATCCTGTCATTTTTTTCAGCAATTGCGGTTGTTACCTTAAATCCGATCTCTGCTGAGAGCACAAAATTGTTCAAAGATTTGGCATGCTTTGGGTATTTTTATCGACCTTTGCAATGGTTTAATTTTTGTGACTAAAATAATTTGATACTGTGCAGTTTACATGAATCAGGTCACGTAAAAGTTCAAACCAGGTTCATCAATGAAATTAATTAGTTAAGCGTGTTGCACCCTTGCAATGCACAACGTTTATGACTTGCAGTAGATTACGCTATCTTAAATGTGTTGAACAAGATAAAAATCGGACGACATTTTAAACAGACAGGTTGATGGAAGCGCGATTATTTACTTTGTTCATCGTGCAAGATGACCACCATAAAAGTGAAAATAGAGTTTAGATTGACAGAGAAAATCAAAGCAGCGACTAATCGCTTAACCCTTGAGGGAACCTAGCATCTACGTTCTCCTTGCAAAATCACTCCTGAATCTATCAAGGTCACGGGAATAGAGGAAAATCTTGGAAACCGAATGTCAAACAAGTTTTACTTGCCAGTACTGTAGGGGTACTGTAGGTACTGTCTAGGGAACAGTGGAGAGAATGTGTGTACTGGTGTTAAGGTGTAAAGGGTTATATAACACTAACACAGACAGAGGATATACTACTGTAGGAATTGTCCCAAATTTTTCCTTAATATTCACAGTAAAAAGAATCTTTATACGGCGGCCTCGAACATCAACATTGAGCGCAATGGAAGTTTCGCCTATTTTCACGTTTTCAAAGGTTAGATTTAAGTCTGTTTGTCCAAAATGACCGAATGCGAAAGTTTTCTGATTACTTGCTTTCGAGGTTTAGAAATAAATCACTTTTGCGTAGTTTACTCACATGTGCAGATTTGTTCTCAGCCTTCCACGGAAAGCCTTGCGAACATTCCCCTTGCGTGAGTAAGTTTGTAATGCGAGTGTAATGAATAGAAGCACGATTTTGTGGAAACCAAATTTGAACTCTTCTCTGTTCCTTACACTCTCACAACAGCCAAACCGCACACCATCCGGCCAATCGATTGGTTCTGGACCCATCTAACAAGCTACCGCTGTACAAGAAAACTGGTCAAAAAAGACACCATGGAAAGGCACCAAGCCCTCCAAAGCCTGGAAACCAGGGTGATGAGAGCAAATCTTCTGGTGGACAATACTGTATATACCAGAAACCAAAACAAGTCACGTGCAATGTGGCGCACATGAAACGAGTCACGAACAGATATAAGTATTATTGTGGAACACAGTCTCAGGACAAAGTATGCACAGGTTATAGGTATGTATACGTTATAGTTAGACTTTCAATAGTGAAGCGTACTGGAGCGACTAGAACAGGATAAGATAACGGCCGACGTGACTTCGGACTCCAATCAAATCTCAGACCCAAGCCTTCAGCGGCCGGAAAATCGAACGTGTCCGTGCGGCTTGGACCCGGCCGGAGAGGGGAGGGGAGGGGAGGGAAAGCAGCATCATTGTGTTGTTCCACAGAGGATTAAGATTATTTTGGACACTAGCGCTTAAAAAATATGAACCGAATCTGTTGTATTTGTGGTTTTCAGAGTTTCGTATCGTCCAGAGTACAAAGTAGAAGTTAGAACGGTTATGGTGTCAGTGAAAGATTGTTGTCCCGGATTCACAGGTCCGGATTGTAGTCAAGGTTAGTAAGAACGCATGGGCCAATCAAATGTCCGCGCTATAAAAATCAACGTGAAATCAAATAACCTTTGTACATAAAGTGTAGAAGTACTACAAAATTTGGAAATATAGGGGACTAAATTACATACAAAGCCAGGACAAATTCTTAATGATATACTGGAGTCGTGCGGTGAAATAGAAGAAAGTGGTAAATTATTTTACCTCAGGGAATCAGTCAAACAAGCTATCATTCGTCACTAGACATTAAGTGTGCTCAAATTTCCATGTAAATTACTTTGCCAATTTGTATCTCCAACTTTAATATCAAATCAGTATTGCTTTCACTTACTCGCATTAACAGGAAATATTTAACGTCTGTCTTGTGATTAGCAGCAGTCATGCCAACTTAAAGTGCCTTTATTTATCCAGAGCGAACACAGAATAGACGTGATAATGATGAAGAAGCAAAGTCAAAAATTTCTTGGATTCTCCAACAATAAATAAGTGGATTTATCGATGAGCTAAAGTAGGCCACTGTCTTAGTGCAGTTTTTAACACGAAGATATGTTTTTTCATCGTTAAACAAGCCAGACATGGCTTCCAACATAAAGTGAGGCAGATAGCATAGTAGCAGAAACCCGCAGACATAAGCCATGGTAATGGCGGATTTCTTGTAGTGTGGCGTGTGAATTGCATTTAGCACACTTCTTACTCGGATATGAGAGCTACACATTCGTAATCCTACATAAATACTGATGTATGAGGCAATAGGTACAATTAAACACAGACTCACAACAACAGTTTGGAAAACTCGAGCGGAACTCTTCTTCCATACTCCCAGTCCAACCCAAACACAGGCGATCACCCAGGAACACATAACAGCAAAAATTGTCTTCTTTAAGGTCACAACACTACGATATTTCCCGCGGAGGCGATACGCCAGAAATCTGTCAATAGAAATAACACTCACTAATAACAGAGAAACGGCTGCCAGCGCATTTCCGATGAGCGTATCAAACACTGCCATGATGCAGACCGGATTCTTATAGTCTTGTCGGTAGCCAATGATCTTAAACGCTGCAAAAAGTGGCTGAGAAAAAAGACCGACGCCAAGGTCTGTCATGGCCAAGCTGAATAGAAGAGCTTTGGACGGTGAATGAATGCTACGACATTTTTTTAAACCCAGCAAGATGAGTAAATTTCCAACAGAGGCCGTGAAAGACAAAAAAATGTTGATAACTGAAAGAGCGATGACGAACGAGAGCGGATTATCCTCGATCAGTAATTTTTGAGTCTGTGCGTCGCATATCTCTTGATACAAAGTCATAGCTAAGACTTTCAGTTCAATATTGAAATTGAAGTTGAAAATATGTCACATGACCCTGATACGAATCTTGAGCGATAAAGCAATTTCTTCACAGCAAGTAATTTTCTCGAAGCTTCAGGTGTATCGCAGTCAAATGGTAAACCGCTTTTTCCTTAATTTAAACCGACCGATACGGTGATGTTGATAAGGGTTCAAGCCTAGGTGATAATTGCTACTCCTCCTGGTCGGCATGTTATTGTTTTCAGTGTTAATGAAATTCAACATTTTAGCAAATAAATTTCATGCGAAAGGAAAAACAGTTGTCTAGATATAAAATATAACTTTGAGGTCAATACTCTGTGGCTTGTTTAAATCTTTTACGTAGTTTAAATATCTGTCGCTCCAACAAAACCCTCTTTGAAGATATTTTTTCCTGGCGAAAACGCTGTAAGAAGTGCATTTGTCCTTTTTTTATATTGAAACACATGCATTGTTTGATCAATGCGTGGCCGCTAACTGAGAGACATTTCGCAATTTCAAAACGGAACAACTAGATCTCAAAATTATTCATTATTGTCCCTTTAATTCACACGTGGGTTTTCTTAAACATGTCTCAAATACAAAGGACAAAATTGATCCAAAAACTTCACGCTGTTTCGTAGTTCCATTGTTTAGACGGCGATTCTGCAAAATAGGCAGACGGAAATGTAAATAACTGGGAACCCTTTCACCTTATAATATAAGGAAAAAGTCACCCGACAGAATAAGAGATCTGCTCAAGAGATAATGAATCTTCATAAGTTGTGTTCATTCGCTGAAATTGCTAGAAAAGCAGGTTCATTTATGTCTATATTTGTGGAGTTTGGGAAAAGAAAGGATATTAAATGCACCATCAATTTACCACATGTACATCGTTTTGCCATTTCGTTTATGAGGTTTCTTCTGAATTCATTAAATATTTAGCCATGCTGATGTTAATTGTGATTCTTGCTTAATTCCACAGCCTGTTTTAACTGTACCAAGTTCCTTTCATGGGAAAGCCGATTATCTGCACTGGAAAAGGTTAGCTAATTACTTCATTGTAATTAACCTGGATGACAGCTGTTTCACAAATCAAACAACTTTTTTTAAGTGTCAGGATCACATGACAAGTTTCAAGAGTTTACTTCACAAAAAAAGATCAACATTAAAGGTCTGGTTTTTCTCCTTTACAAGCTAGTTTTCTGTTTGCCTTTAAAGAATAATTTTAAACTGATTACTTTTTTCTCATTTATTTAAGAGAGCTGGGACGTCTGCAGCTGCCACCATATCTAATGACGATGTCATCTTTAGGGGTAATACGGGACCACCGGGACTCCCCGGCCCTCCGGGACCCCCAGGAAGACCGGGGAAGAGGGGAGAACCAGGACCTGGAGGTTCTAAAGGTGTAGGAGGTACGAAGAAATAATTGCTCAAAACTCCTTTACTGTTGAGAAAATTAACTCATTTTCAAAAATTGATTTTTTGTCTTCATAATTATTTGTAGGATCCTCTCAGGGCCCTCAGGGTCCAAAAGGACAAAAGGGAGACTCGGGCGCACCAGGTCCGGCCATGGTAGTGACGGGAGATCCGGGTCCTCCTGGATCACCTGGACCACGAGGCCCTTCAGGTCCACCAGGACGAAAAGGAGAGCCAGGGAAGTCAGTACAAGGACCGATAGGATTACGTGGACCGCCTGGACCCTCAGGGGAACCCGGGCGACCTGGCATTGGCACTTCGGTAAGTCAAGAGCGTAGCCAGGGGGGTCCTGCGTTGCCCGTGGCCCCCCCCCCCCTTGGTAAGCCTTCTTTAGAGCAAACAACCTTCAATATTGCGGGGGTGAAAACGCCATGACAATATCTTGGCCGTAAGAGCCATTGTTGAAAAGCCCACTTTTTTAAAATTTGGTTTTTTTTGTAAAGTATTTTCGTCAACGACTCTTGCATTTAGTTAATATGGGCCTTCATGCCGCGATAATACGACTGAGCCTACTGATAAAGGCGGGAGAGCAGCGGTGTAAATGGTGAGTAGCTTCTGTGACCCCTCCCCCCTTTGAAAAATCCTGGCTACGCCCCTGTAAGAAGGATTAATATAAGCATGCGATACACGCAAAATAATTTTACTGAAAACAACTTGTTTTTATCAGCCAGAAGAGTTGTCTGTACTGAGAGAACAAATAAAACAGCTGTCCGCCATAGTCAAAGACCTGGACGAAAAAAGTAAGTAGTTTATAATTATAATAAATCGGAGGTTCTATGGTTTGCATCTCAATAGATAAGTGAGTTTATCCAAACTCCAAGCTCACTCAACATGGAAATGTTCTCACCTGAGAGACTGCGATGTCGAGCGTACTACATCGGCTATGGATTTTACAAGTTGACCATATCCTCCTCCTTACTTTGTTTGTTAAAACTCTTCTTTTTCCAGTGTTGTTTCTGTCGCTATCCATTGTCGACATTAACATTAAAGTTTCTTGTTTTATTAGTTTCCAGATGCGAGTGTTCGTCAGGCACAAGCCGCCTGAGTGTGAACGAGAAAGAAACGGTCACCGCGTTACCTTTGTTCGCAACTCCAGCTCGTTAAAAGAAGGTCCTTTTCGTTCAGTTAACTCTTTCGCATTTCCTCGTGTTATTGGAAAATAATTTCGTCTGCTGTTCCAAATTTAACTTATTTAACCAAATGCTAGCCGCTATAAACCCCACCTAAATTTTTTCGGGGATTTTAAACACATTTTATTCGCCACTCGTGTAACCAATACAGGACCGTGATACAGCGTCCACTACGTTATTTTACTTTTCACGAACATCCAAGGGGATTGATGTCAACTAGATAATCAACCAAGATCCGCCGGTGTCTGTATCCAAGATTTTATCAAGTTCTATGAAAGTAGAATTAAAGGATAAAAAATATATGCTACACCATTTTATATTGAAGAATACATTATGTTGTCAGTTTGCAACGAAGGTGCTTTTAAAATGAAATTCAAATATTTATACGTCACTAATCGTTACTTGAGTGATGATAAACCACGAGCATAAAAGACACCAGCGATGACACTCGTTCCACCCACCCCTCCCTTCCCCACTTCGACATGTAATGCTAGAACTAGAATTGTGATGGATTCGCACCAAGTTGCATATACCATGATGTGATGCACGCAAAAACTTGAAGAAAAAAAATCGTAAAACTTCACGCACAAACAAGCGCCACTCCAGCCTTCTAAGCGCTAAGAAAGCTTCCCAAGTGTGCATCATCCATCAATCAGATCTTAGCTTTTTAAGAACAACAAAATTGTCCATTGATACGACATCACAGTTGTAATTAAGAAGAATTTGACGACTTTTAATTTTTCCGTCTGCATTACAATCCTAGAACGATTTCGAAGTGTTAAACGTTTTCTGATATATACTGCGATTTGAACATTCTTCGATGACTGGGAACACTTTTAGTTTTTAAACAAAGATTGTCTCCTCCTTCCTTTTCTTTGTCAGTACTGTGCCGGGTTTGTGCTGAGCCTCGGGATGTTTCTCAAGCTCTGGTGGACAATTACTTACCTAAGAAAAAAAAAAAAAAGATAAAAGCGTAGTCAGTGAAACAAAAATTGGGACAGAACTGATATCAAGAGAGAATTGACAGGAGAAGAGGGATGTGGAAAGAAACAAAACAGTGGTAGTCTGTCAATGCTGTAAGGTGAAGTATCCCTGGGTTGAGAAGTATGATGTTCCGAAAACTACGTCTATCTTTGCCTGTAAAAACTACGAATGAAAATGTAGTAGTGACCACGTTTTGACAGTCTGATGCGTAACCTTACCCCTCCTTTAATGAAATGGGTTTTCCTATTTCAAATCAGCATTGGAAAATTGAATCTGAGAATTTTCCAATCGGTGTCCCTTATTCCTTTCCCAATCGCAGCCTTTTCTAGCTGCTAGTTGGGAATTTACTTACCGGACTGGCCAACAGAGTCTGCTTAAGGTCATAAAACACGGCCGAGTCTTCCTGGGTCAGAAACGTGACGGAGATACCAGTCTTTCCAGCGCGACCAGTTCTACCAATACGATGAGTGTAGCCTGGAACAAATTAAGCAACTTCATGACTACTTGCAGAAAATTGCTCCGTTTTTTTCCCCATTACATTAGCATAAAACAGGAAAAAGGACATGTGACTATGTGGAACGAAAAATGCGCTCATTCAGCAATGAAAATCGAGTTCTTTTAAATCAAACATCGTTACAGAAAAAAAAAAACTTCAGAGATAATTCTAAAACATAAGCGCAAATATAATTCACGGCAAAGAAGAATGTTTGGGGACCGGTGTCGTTATTTATTAAGATAGTCACCAACCTTCTATTGACTTGGCCATATCGTAGTTAAGAACAAGCGAGACATCCCTAGACACACAAAAAAATTACGGTTGAGACTGTAGAACAATAAGGTAAATGATAAAACAAAGAGAGGCTGATAATGATAACATGGTGAACACGTACTTGATATCAATACCACGCCCTGCTACATCAGTGGCGACAAGAATGTCTTTCGCACCAGATTTGAGACTCGACAAAGCAAACTCTCTGAAAAGAAATCAAATATCATGATTCCCGAAAATCTTTTGCAAAGGGGCCTTTTGTGCTGGTGTATACAACGAACTCCAACCACTGACCAACAGCAAGTACCTTTTGACTATTTATATGCACGCAAAGAGAATATTTAAAAGAGCAACTAAAAAGACACTCGGATTGAAATACTGCCTGATGTAAAAAACACGTTTTTACAACTGGTTCTGGAAGAAATGAGTCGCGGAATTAAAAAATTAAAATGTTTATCAGGGGAATGGAATGGACTTGCCTCTGTTCCTGGTTTCGCCCACCATGAAGAGTTGTGGCACGGAACTGTAAAGAATAAGCCAGGTCAGAAATATACAAACAAACAGAAATACAAACTAACAAACCGACTAACGATCCAATAAACAAAAAGGAAACAAACAAAACAACAAACAAAGAAAAACAATCATGCAAAGAATCCATCAGAGAAAGAGATAAACAAATTAACAAACATCCACTGGTAACCAATGAGATAATAACTAAGATGGACTTACGCCCATTTTCTCCAAAGACTTTGCCAGCACATCTGCTCCCTGGAATAAGAAATAGGAATTAATAACCATGGACCACAATTCTTTTTAAACATTTAACGTAAACTTATCGGTGTAACATCATGACAAAACATGGGGGTGGAAACTTAATTTAATAATATGTTTGCGTTTGCAGTATACTAAGACTTCAGCATGTTTGCAAACTTAATAATATTTAATAATATGTTTAATTTAATAATTAATTAATTAATTAATTAATTAATTTATTAATTAATAATTAATTAATTTAATATGTTTAATTTAATAATATGTTTGCGTTTGCAGTATACCAAGACTTCAGCATGTTTGCAAACTTACTGATGTAAAGCATGAAGTTATAACTTGCAATTAGACAGGAAATAAAATAGTAATCTGGAATCGTGTGCAGTAATGAGTAGAGAAAATGATACCTTCTTTTGGTTCACAAAAATCATTATGGGAGGATCGATACCACCGTTCAAAATCTCTAACAGCTTCCTCCTGTTTAAAAATGAAAATCATGAAAAATTATTCTCTAGAAAACAAATCATACAAAAATTTGCTCAATCACAGCATCATACACTGAACGTTTCTAATGGTCCCCTTATTTCTTACATTCCTTTTATCAAAGATCACTTATTTAACAAATGTTGTTGACATTTTTATTCACTTTCAACTTGATAACCACAGTAACACAACGTAATATTAATAAAATAGAGGCAATATAGAGGGGCAACTAAGTTTATTCTTAAATCTGATGAGGATTATGATATTAGATTAAAGAAATTAAAATTACAAAGTTTATTTCATGGAAGATACAACAGGGATGTTGTTTTTTTATTTAATTTAATGAATGGGCATTATGATATGGATATTTCTGATAAGTTGTTGTTCCGTAAAGATCGTAGTGTGGATTATAATTTAAGGAAGAATGATTCTCTTGACCTGGTCAGCATGTTTATAGAACAAATATTTTTAAATATAACTTCTTTATCCGTATTATTAATAAATGGAATAGTCTTCCTAATAATATAAAGTATTCTGTCCGTATTTCTAGCCTTAAACATAAAGTTACTTCAGTTTTTGGTAATACTTAGTATTTCAGATTTAAATCAATCTAATATTTTTATATCAAATCTTATACTCTGATAATTGTTTCTTAATATTATAAATATATTTTGTTAGCTTACGGGGGAGCATCCCTCGTATGGTGTCTAGAACGCTTTTGGATGCTGCCTTTCCATCATCATCATCATCATTATTATTATTATTATTATTATTATTATTATTAGTTTTTATTTATTTATTATTAATTATTTATTTAGTAATTTAGATTTGGAGAAACTGTAATAAAAAAAATTAAAAAAAAAAGTCACTCCAGCAATGAAGGTTGCAGATGAAATATATGGCACACGAGCTCCACTACACTTACTTCTCGGTACCAAACCTTGCAATTACTTAAAACTAAGATGCAGAAATACTCAGATAGCAATTGAATAATTAGCTTGATCAGTAAATATCTTTAACCACTGATTCATGAAGGACGCCAGAAAAATCTTAAGCGAACTACAAATATTATATAAAATCTTGCTGACAAACCGTTTTTGAGCTTCTTTAAGCAGGTAAACCTTCTGCTCTACTCTCTCGACTGGTTTTCCTGCGAAGAATTGACACAGAAAATGCGTGGAACGGTACAATAAATTGAAGAAAACGTTCCCGCGGTACTCAGTCTCACAAGTTTGGATAAAAAACGAAAAGGAAAGAAAAAGTGTTCAAAAGACTAACCAACAATGAAATGATAGTTACCTATAGAGCCTATGTAAACCACAGCAGGCCGTCTGAAAAGGAAACATTCTTCTCAGTAATGGAGTCACTGTTAACCGTTGTAATCGGAAGGAAAAGTCCACGATCAGACTGACCTGTCGGAAGCGTTCATACCCAAGCAAACGAAATCAAACGGAAACGTCTGAAATGTCCGAAATCGGACGTAAGTGTTAGAAATCGGACAGAGCCGTTTGTAATTAGACGGATCCGTCCAAATTCCTTCAGAAAAAGTCATTCCACCGTTCGATAGCTCACAGACCCGTCTGAAATGTGACGGAACCAGCTCTATTAAGTGTGGATGAATTGAGTCACTTACCGAAGATAGTTCCTCGCCATTCGTTCCACTTGAGGAGGCATTGTTGCTGTAAACATTACCGTCTGACACAACCAACAACAACAACAACAATTACGACCAAATCAATACTGACAGCGATGCAAGCAAACACTGAAGTAAAACACATTGATCACGTTAAAAGTCGAGATATTGTCTCATTCATATAGTACATTTCTATTAGGATGACCACCTTCACGGGAAAATTATTCTTGATTTTAAATTGTCATTCCAGGAAATTATTTTACGTTAGTACAATCCGTTGATATTTTCACGAAAATATCTGATGTAGGCAGCAACCTGTCTAAAGCGATCCTTTCCCATGTAGGACAATAGCTTCTCTGGATCCTCAGCGTCTTCAGTATCAGGTTTGACGTTGCTCACTGGTAAGTGTTCCAAGATTTTCTGAACCTCTGGCTCAAAACCCATGTCGATCATACGATCTGCCTGTAATCATACAGATGAAGTTAAGTTTTACTCGGGCTCAATCAAGAAATTCAAACAAAACGATCAAATTTTAGGTCGTTAACATTTTGTTTAATAAATTTAACTTGTGATTTCCTACAGCTCTAATCATCGGCTTTGTTCCTTCCATTCCCTGGTTAGAACAGCAGTTAATCAATGCTACGAATTCCCGGTACAACTTTTGTGTACACTTCAGAAACATGATAATCTCTCTTTGTTGTTAACTCTGTGACCCATGAGTGACCAGCATCTAATCTCTCCTTACACTTTAATCTCTGAATTACACATCAGGGTCAGGAGAATGAAGGAAATGATCACCAACAGTATGAACAATATGGAGAATAATATCTCGACACAAACCTCATCAAGAACGATGTATGAACAGCGGCTGAGTACCAGGTAACGATTTTCTGTCGAAGGAAGAAACAATCGGGTTAGCTGGTAACCTGTTAGAACGAGACAAAAACATAAAATCAAAGGGAAACTGCAAGAAAACATTTACCAAGAACATCGATCAAACGGCCGGGAGTGGCAATAACAATCTGAAAAAATAAAAATATGAAAAATAAAAGAAGAGTCACAAGAAGAAGAAAAAGATAAGTTGTAACCCATAAGTCATTCTGTCTCACAACAATTTATCTAGACTGGTTTGTTTAAGTTTAATTTTAAGTTTAATTGATTCGCCACAGGAATGGCAGGAGAAAGGAACAGAACTTTCGTTCCAATTGACACCTAACCCCTTTTTTTACCCACCCATCCCACCCCAGGGAGGACATCCATCACACAGTAATCTCGTGTGTGGGAAATTAACGTCTCCTACCCCAACCCTGCAGGAGACGGGACCTCCATTTATCGTCCCTATCCGAGAAGACTAGAAAGTCTAACCATTTGCAGATATTATTACAAAGGCAGCACTTTCTTCTCAGTTGATTAAAGACCCTGAGTGTTGGTCCGGCCGGATTTGAACTCACGACCTCTCGCACAACAGTCCGGCGCTCTACCAATTGAGCTAACCGGGAGGCGGTTTGTAATAACTTTTGCTGATTTAGTTGTCACGCTGTGATCACATCAATAAGTGCTAAGTTAATGTTAAAAGATTGGTTTCTCAGCTTATTACTCTGAAATAAGTTGAAGATTACCTCGCATCCAAGTCGCAACTGGAATCCTTGATCTTCACGTGACAACTGAGACGGAAAACGGAGAGCACTGAATATAATCTAGAGAACTTTGACGACTAAATAGCAAGTCAATGGACACTTTTAGCATGTCATGATAGAAGACACCTTAAGAGAGTAACTCGTTTCTTAAGAAACTGTTGCACTGGGTCGGAGGACAAGTGATAATGAACTAGAAGCTGATCAAGATAGGTAAACCACGATAGGAAATTAAATAATAATAATAAAAAAACCCAACGGCAAGAGCGTTTTCCCTTCAGCGGACCAAGAGGCTGGGGGAGGTAGGAGTTTTCATGCCTTGGTATCTACAGTGGAACCCCGCCTTACGACCACCCCGTTAATACGACCACCTTGTTATTACGACCACTATTTTTTGGCCCGGCAAAATTTCCATACATTTTCTTATAAAAACATCCCGTTAATGCGGCCAACGACCACTCTTTAATTCCCAACGTGCAAATTTCTTTGTTTTCAACCTCGTTAATACGACCACCAATACAGATACCGATAAGTGGCAATAAAAAATAAATCGTGAGTAAATGTCTGTTACATGTCATATTGTTCTACAATAATTAAAAACAAAGCAAAGTGACGGGCTTGAGCGAGGGACAAGCCAGTCAAGAGTTACATTTTTTTTCCAAAAACCATCTTTATAAATGAAACTGAAGCTCCGCTCCGTGCACGTCATCTTAGTTTTGTAAATACAGTACGTGCGGCAGTTCGTTTCCGTTTGTTTGGTTTTAGTAGCTTTTGTCAAGATAGTTCTGTTTCAATTAAATTATATTTTAGTTTTTGAATGCAATGTAAATGCTTGAGAACACTTGTTTGAAGGTGAAACTTTTATACGCTTGAAATACACGTCATCATCAACACGCTAGCTATGAAATATGACCCTACCCCGGTAATACGACCACCCCGTTAATACGACCACTTTATTTTGGCCCGTTAGTGGTCGTATTAACGGGGTTCTACTGTACTTTTATTAACCTCGAGTCAAGTTGATAACCAGTTGAGTAAAACAGGCAATTGTAATGACTACGTCTAGTTTGATGATAGCTTTCTTACCCCACCAATCACAGAAACTGTTCGAACACCAAGTGGACGTCCAAACTTTGCTGCATCATCTTCAATCTGAAAGAAAACACGCAATAAAATTAAAATCAAAATCTAAAGAAGTATAAAACTTCATCTTATAACTTTTCCTCAAGGAAATGTGATCCCGATAATCAAAATCTAAAGAAGTATAAAACTTCATCTTATAACTTTTCCTCAAGGAAAGGTGATTCCGATAACGAATGCAACCCAATAATTTCCGAACATTACCGCCGACGGATTCCCGAAGATGCTACGACGAATTCCAAAGCAAAGGTGTCGGTAGGCATCAGGGAGAAGCGCTTTTTATCTTTGTGTCATCTTTCCCCGCTAATGGTTACGGTACAAGAAGTCGGGAATTGTAATGCGTACAAGTTAGCCTGTATACGAGTGATCGAAATTCTCGACCTGCTGGCCTGCGTTAAACGAATATAATGCGTCGGCAGTTGTTCAAAACTGCATTAAAGCTGAATTTCAGTTCTTTTGACCTCTTACCGTTCGTGTTTTTGATAATTTGCTGTTTGTTTACCTGTTGCGCTAATTCCCTGGTTGGAGCCATGATCAAAGCGTAAGGTCCTTTGTCTGCGTCGATGTCTCTTTCAATCTTGGGCAGACCCATGATCCAAACCAACAATGGAATTAAAAAGGCTGCTGTTTTTCCACTACCTTTGGATATGATAACCGAACAAACAAACACACAGTCAAGTGAGAGATTACACCACGTTTAGAATTGTAAGCTTATTTCTTTTGATCCAACATTTTGCATGCAGGAAAAAATCACATTTTGTTACAGAAACATAATACCTCAATCCAAGATAGATACAAACTGAAATTCTATGATTTTGCGATGACCAGACCTGTCTCTGCCACTCCTATAATATCTCTGTTCTGAAGACCAATAGGAATGGCTTGTCGCTGGATTGGTGTTGGTTCCTTGAAAGAAACAACATAACTTTACATAACTAACATTTACTGGTTTTTAACCATTTTTTTTTTAGGAAAAAACAACAAGATCTAAGAAGAACAGTAATCACCAACATTATTGAAACCTGAATATACTTCTCACAACGTGCACATCAGATTGGGCTGCCTGTGGTTACCTCGTATCCCAGTTTGTCCACTATATCCAAAATGTCTTTAGGAAGAGAGCTTTCCGTCCATGATCTGAGTGGATGAGGTATCTTACCACCTGATACATAAAAAACAAAATGAAACATATCACTTATTATTAGTAGGATTTCTGTTGTCTAACCTGGAAAACATGAGGAGGGCCTAGTGGTTCAGTTCTGTTATCAAGCTTCAGTCAAAACAAACAGAGATAAAAGTGTCCTACCTTTTGTTGAAATTGTGAAGTCCTCCCGCAAAATTCTCCAATCTCTTTCACCCATCTCCTCCAATGACTTTTTGCTCCAGTGACGATCATCGTAAGCACGCTGTTTTTCCAGATCACGCTGCTTCTTAATTCGTGACCTGAAATCGAAAATCAAAGTACATCACTAATGCATGTGCAGCAGAGAAGTACATCACTAATGCACGTGCGGCAGAGAAGTACATCACTAATGCACGTGCGGCAGAGAAGTACATCACTAATGCACGTGCGGCAGAGAAGTACATCACTAATGCACGTGCGGCAGAGAAGTACATCACTAATGCACGTGCGGCAGAGAAGTACATCACTAATGCACGTGCGGCAGAGAAGTACATCACTAATGCACGTGCGGCAGAGAAGTACATCACTAATGCACGTGCGGCAGAGAAGTACATCACTAATGCACGTGCGGCAGAGAAGAGAGAAAGAGGAGCCTGAACAATCAACATGACAAGCTGATTAATGTGATTTCATTGGATTTGTTCTTAATGTTTTTTTAAAAAAAATCTCCACAAACTACTGGCTGATGAGAAGAGCTATGTAGACCTAACAACCTGACAAAAATTAACACCGCCATGAACATTTAAAATATCCGAGGAATGTTACTCTGTTTGGAAAAAAAAAAAGACCAGTCAGCTAATTTTGAGTGTTAGTACAAAAGTTACCTGGAAAAATCAACTCAAAGTGTGTTAAAGCTAATGGCAGTGTTGGGAGAGAGAAGCAGTATCCAAATACACAAAACACAAAAAGGACAATGCATGGAATAGTTTGTTTTGTTACTTACGCTTCTTGGTTTTTCTCCTCCTGAGTTCGTCTTTTCTCCAACATTTCCTGGTAAAACTTCCCCGTTTCTTTCTTCTGCCACTGTGTTTTGGAATCATGTACATATTAGCTATGAAATAATCTTAAATTGCAGTATTTAAGTTTATCATAGAGATACTGATGAAATACCAGGATTTTTACTTTCACTAAAAAATCATATCTTCATCGTGCACAGTGATAATACTATTTTTATCTTTCACCTAAGAGGATATTGGTGTCGCCATGGTTATTAACATGATTAGCCAGTTACAAGAGCTTATGGCTCAGGTGCGTGGCCTGTTCTTCAAAAAAGTTGTGTTTTATGTGGAAATTTCATCAGTATCTATAAAATAAACAGAACATTACGTAGCCACTTGGGGATACCAATGTTATCTTCAAGTCCTGCAAGTATCTCTCAGTGGTTTGCTTTACTCACTCATCAGAGATACTTACAGCACAACAAGATAAAATTCGTATCCCTGTGCGGCCATGTAATATCCTCTATTTCAATAACGGTTTATAACCCATACCCATGCTTGTAATTCACTTGTAGCACTTTCCACACTAACATTAGCAATCATATTCTCCACACTTTCCACACTAACATTAGCAATCATATTCAAGAAGGAAGGATTTGACAAGAAGGATTTGTTTGATTATCAGGAGCTTCTTTTAAAGTGGTGATCACTTTCTTTATTCTTGTGAGCTTTACATTTGATTAAAGACTGATTAAAAGGTGATACTGTAGGGACAAATAGAAACCACACACTCTTAGGGGTTAAAGAGTTCAAAGTTTTTTTTTGTACAATGATCCTTTTAAAAACATCCCCATGAAAGTCTGTACTACCCTAAATTATTAACTTGATGTTGTTACACAATTATTCTGAAATCAAATGTGTAGAGAGGAAAAATATGGTGAGAATATGTCTGGTTTATGAAAAAAGACAGCTGTTGGCCAAGTTTGAGCTCTGTGCACTATGATCTAAATATCTTTTGCAGGATGTGTGTTACCTTTATGTCAATTCCACCAATGTGTCCTCTTCCAAAAAGTTGAATTTGATGTCTATCAGTGTAGCTATGAAAGAAAAACAGTTATTGAAATGAGTTCATTACTTGCAAGGCATTAGTTTTTGTTTTGCATGGATCAATTAGTTTATGCGCTTTATTAGTGAGGATACTTACATTGGGTTATAATCCACTGCAGTATCTTCTCCCGTGTCCCATTCAAACACAAACTTTCTGTCTGCAAGACGACGTATCTTCTTCCTCTTTTTCACTCCCCCAAGGTATCGTTGCTAAAATTTTAATCAAATACTACTGACAGCTAATCACAATGAACAAAGTTACCTTTACGTCACTGAGTACTACAACTTGTGACAGTTTTTCTCATCCATCAACAAATACAGGATTACCTTGATTGCTTGAATTTCTTTCTCCTGGTCTTTTTCCTGTGGAAAAGTGTAAAATGAGCAGTCAATCTCTGCATGGAAAGTCAACTTCTGATAAGTGTGCTAGTGATTGCTGCTGATGGACAAATTTATGATTGGTTTGAAAGCTACAATGCTGCCTTGCACAACTCATGTGAAACCTTAGTGCCTATAACCCCCAAAAAATTTTTTGACCATATTAAATCTCTCTATTGCACTGAGCAAAATGCTGCAAAAATTTTTGCATTTAGTTAAATCCCGATTTTTTATGAATTTTCAAAGTCGTGGAAAATCACATTTTTTCAAAACACGACCTAGACACTGAATTATCAAGATGGGTCTGGGTCAAGCACAGTTTGTGATGTCATTCCAGGCTTTCCAATGAGTTTGCTTCAAGAACTGGATGAAGTATCGTGACGGATATGCCTGATAAGTGCATTGTTTTCAAGTGTAGTAACACTCCCAACAAAGAAAAAAGAATAGCACTTCATCCGATACCTTTTTATGGGGCAGATGACCCAGAGAAAAAAAGAGAAGGAAGAAGTGGGTTGACTTTGTGCAATTGAAGCATGCACATTGGAAGCCCACAAAATACTCGGCCATGTGTTCCAACCACTTCCGAGAAGGAGATTATTCAGTCATGTTTTCTGCTCTGACTAGCAAGACTATGCAACGAAGGTTGCAAAAAGATGGCGTTGGAATTTGCGTCTTTCCGACTGATCACGCGTGGAATGTCGGAGGAAACAAAATCAGCTAAAAGTGAGCGAAGTAAGAGAAAGGTGAGAAAAATTTACCAGATCAGGCTTTAACGAAGGTTTCATCTCGTTGGGAACCTATAATATTGACTGAGATTGGATCAGAGCCCCACTGCCGATGGCCTGGAATGACGTCACTGGCCCCAGTCTCTGGCTCACCTGGTCGTTCAAAAACTAAACTCGACTTTGGAAAATCATAAAAAATCACGGTTTTAACCAAACACAATTTTTGCGGCATTTTGCTCACACCAATAGAGAGATTTAATTTGGCCAAAAAAATTTTTTGGGGTTACAGCCACTTAAGATCAACATTCAAATCCTAATAGTCTGAAAAAAATCTGTTCCATGGACCACATAAAATTTAAAGGCCTGGCTTTTATGAGTCTAATAGTTCGGTGGTGTCAAATTAGAAGAATTCATAAGAAGATCATAAACCATGTACAGTGGATCAGAACAGTGAATATGTACAGTGGATCTGTACAGTGGATCTAAATATTGGATCCGTACAATGGATCTGTAGAGTGGATCTGTAGAGTGGATCTGTAGAGTGGATCTGTAGAGTGGATCTGTATAGTGAAACTGTATAGTCGATCTGTACAATGGATCTGAATAGTGGATCTGTACAGTGGATCTGTACAGCAGATCTGTACAGTGGATCTGTACAGTGGATCTGTACAGTGGATCTGTACAGCAAAGGTTGACTCCTACTACATTTTACTGCATATGTCTGTATCATACCTTTCGTGCCTTTGCTTTCTCACTCTCAGCCTACACAAGGCAGCCAAAAAATGTCATAAAAAATCAATGCCAAATAACTAGAAGTTTAACTAATTGGATACATCACCTAAAATCAAAGTATGACAAATTCTATGCTCTGTATTGTAGCTCTTAGTGACTAACTGAGGCATGGTACTAAACACTATATTAAAATTTAAAAACCAATCATGAAATCATTCTTTTAACAAACACAGTTCTTACCTCCTCTTCAGTCAAGTTCTTTTCTCTTCTTTCCCTCCTTTCTCTTCTTTCTCTTTCCACTTCATCCTCTGGTCAAAAATAAAAAAATTTTCAGGAATCTTCAGCGTGGAAACTCTATTAATGATGAGATGAGGCAGACAAACAAGTTGACAAACCTCTAGAATACTGTGCCTCTCTCAAAAACTTCTCCCTCATTTGCCGCTCCCCCTATAGGATAAAGCATTATATTAACATCCAGAATAATTATTGGCAATGACTGTCTGCTCAAAAGTGTTAACACATGTACAAAATGAGGTTCTTTTCTTCCTCTCTCAACGCAGATCTGTAGAATAAATTTCTTTCTTTAATACCTCAGTCTTTTTCCGCTGCTCTTCCACTTGCTGTTGTCTTCTTTTCAATGCCTCCATGGCTCTTTGTTCTTTGGTCAAAAATGTTGGCTGTGATAAAACAGCAGGTTAAAAGCTTCAGACATGTTAATGAAACAACACATAAACCTGAAAAAAGAATTAGAACAAAATTTTCTAGCAGTGGAAGTCCACAGGAACCCCAAACAATTAGCTGTGTGGTCCCTGTGCTGTGCAGACCTTTTCTTGTGCCTTTTTCTCAGCCTCTCTTCTTGCAATCATTTCCTCCAGAGATAATGGCTAGTAAAAGAATAAAACAATTATGTTATACAAGGTAATCAAACATATCACCATAACACACCAATCAACAACTACAGTGGAACCTTGATTTAATGAACCTCTCTATATAATGAACCTCTCTATATAATGAAGTCCTCGGTATAATGAACAATACTTCAATTTCAGTCTGGCTCAAGTTACAGGAAAATGTAAACCACAGAACCTCGACATGGTGAACCCTTGATATGAACCAATTTTCCCAGTCCCTTGGCACTTCATTAAATCGAGGTTCCACTGTACAATGTTCAGTACATAATATTCTAAACCGCTCCAAATATGCTACATGAAGTGTTTATCTATAAGAATATTATGTATATAGTGTTAGCTGTTTTTTTTTTTTTTTTTGGATACCATTTCATATCATGAACTTATTAAATGAGTAGGAAAGCAAACTGGGGAAATATTAATTTCAAGGCAATGAGGCAGAGAGGTTTGCACTCTGTGACCGGGAGCCAATTGTTCTCTAAATCAACTGTAACTCTGTCAAAAAAAATTTTCTCATATGAATGCCTCTTTCTTCTTTCTTCCTTTCTACAGCTGTACTTGCTAGCCATTTTTTTCATGACATTACCTGGTTCAACCAGTTTATAAGCAGAAAGAGTCATAGCAGAAAATAACAAGATAAGTTGGTTTTATCAATTGAGTTACATACATACATACATACATACATATACTTTTTGATAAGGCAGGTTGCTTTGCGGCAACCTAAAGGCTGGTGTGGACCTGCCAGTAACTCGATCAAAATCCATATTTATGCACAATCTTAAATAAAAAAACCTTAAATCTAATTGATGAAATTTCTAAAAATAAAAACTAAAAGTATAAGAAATCTGATTGTTTTGGTGTTACCATACAGGCCTCTTTTCTCAAATTGAATTTGGTCTATTATCTTCAAGGCCTGTCTAAGTTTTTGTTTAAAAATTTGATGGGAGGAAGCAAACTTGATGGCTTTAGGGATTAAATTCCAAACAATGGGTCCTCTGTACCTTACACTATTTTCTGCCATAATGCATAATAATGTAAGCATTGGTCAACATAAAGAGTTTCCGTGTTTCTGACATTTGGAGCTTTAGTCCTTGGTTAGAGCAAAGGATAAAGGGCTAATGCTGCAAACTTCAGCTTCAGAAACTCTCTACAGTCACCAAATCACATGACCAAATCCCATAATCAAATCAGTTAATAAAACCAAACTAAAATTTTTGAACTTGATAACAAGCAGACTAATCACCTCAACTTTTGGTTTCATTTGCTCATCCTCTTGTTCTTCTACACCATTTTTGTTGTCATCTGGTCTGATAAATAGTACAGTAAACATTTCATTAACTCACTTGACCAGTGGTTTGACAATAGGTAAAAAATGTTCTGAAACTTTCCTTTATAAACAGAACTTACTTTGACTTCTTGCCATCTTTGGATCTTTGAGGCGACCTTGATCTGGAACAAAAAAGTACTGAGGTCTATAGGTGATGCAAATATCTTCAGCCTGCTAAAAATATCTATAGCCTCTGATATGGCAAATTATTATATGGCTGTGTCTCACAAGGACCCGGAAGTACTGAATTCACAAATTTGATTGGCTGAAATCAATATTGAAAGCAGTCTAGATTTTCCCATCTAGACCGGCATCTTGACCGGTCTGGAAAAAAAAGGTACAAAGAATATAAAAAATTGGTATATAAGACACAGCCATATAATAAACATCTTATTAACCAAGCTAGGTTGGTCTGTATGGGAGAATTTTGACCTCGGTCGCTGGTACAGACCTCACTGCATTTGGTCTGTACTGACGACCTTGGTCAAGATTTTCCCATACAGACCTCCCGCTCATTTAATAAGAACTAAATATTGACCAAATGAGCTTTGTACGGCATATGGATATTTTGTACCAATTGACGGTTAATATCCCTGAGTTGCAACAATTGTTACCTTGTCCAATTGGACAAGCAGTACTCTGTGACCACAATTAATACCCCATACCCCCCCAATTTAACCTTTTACACCCTACCATCAGTATACATATTCTCCATACTGTTCTCTACACATTCCCTAGGGTGCTGACAAGGAGAATTTAACAATCAGGAGCTTCTTTAATTGGCAACCATTACCTTTATTCTCACAGCATTTATGCGTGATTTGGGGTGTGATATTACAAGGAGAAATTACATGTTAGTCACTCTCAAGAGCTCCTAGGGTTAACCCTGATGTGCATGAGTCTTGGACCCCAAACTGTGTAACATGCAAAACTGTTGCTGAAATATCGAGTTATTTTATCTCAAAACAAAATTGCATCGCATCCGGGCTTTCAGCCTCCAGTTCTGCATGCAACATGGCTTTACACACCACTAGTGACTTTCCTTAGTGTACCTTGATCTTTTCCGATGTTTTCTGTCCCTGTCTTTGTCTCTCTTCCGGTCTCTGTCCTTATCACGTTTGTCTCTATCACGATGCTTGTCCTTTTCTCTTTTATGTTCTCTGTCTGATTCCTTGTCGCGGTTTCTATCTTTATGCCGATGTCTGTCTCTGTCTTTGTCACGGTCTTTTTCCGTGTTTTCTCTCTCTTCTCGCGACGCTGCCTTGCTGCCTGTTTTATCCATATCAGTCTCCATCTTGACTTCGCTTCCCATTTTTACTCTTCCGTTGAAGAATTATTAAATTTCATTCGATAACTGCACGAATCAATATGGCCCCTGCTACCCAGAAACTATTGCAGGCTTTGTTCAATCGCATGAATGGAACTCTGGGAATCTCTTCTAATTTAGTAACAAAATGGCGTCTGTCCGTTCGTACTTCAAGCCTTTCAGGCCTTTATTGATCATGATTTTCTTGTTGCTTGTTGGATTTCTGACGTATATCACTGCTACTGACGAACCAGATGACAATAGTAACGATTTTGCTGAATTTGAAACGGAAGGGGACGAAGAAGATGAAGAAGAAACAGAGGTGCATGGAACAGGCGATCAAGATGAAGATGAAGATGAAGAAGAAGGTTTGAAGAATTTTAAAACGTATTATGTAACATTTTTTAATTCCTGGATAGGGTGATGTGGATAAATGATTTTTTTTTCAGGTAATAACATACTTTCGATTTAACCAGATTTAAAGTCTATAGTTTTCACTTTAAGGACAATCACCAACCACTTTGGTTTTTTGGAACACTGGCTAGCACGTGTGTATGTCACGCTATATCTTTCTCCAACATTGAAATGAAATTTTGGCCCTCGTCTTTTCATGTTTCTCTTTATTATAGGACTACTTCAAACTTTTATGTCATCTCCATTTAACAACCACGATAAATTCTTTGCCAGATAAATTTTCACGTGATCAAGACAAGAACCTGCCTTGGCACGGTGCATAATACAGTGAACAAAGAAAATATGGGAATGTTAAGTAAAATAAAGAATACTTTAACTTAACAAATCTCGCTATTTTTGTTGCAATCTACTTAGCTGATGTTACAGAGGAAACAGATGAGTCAGAGGCAAATGTTGAAGAGGTAAACAGCTGAAACATTGAGACATGATCACATCTCGATAGTTTCCTCCCATTACAAGGTTTTAGTGTTGACATTACTATGGTTAACAACTGGTTAAGACCACAGCACACATTATTGGAGGGAGGTTGCTAAGCTAAAAAAGTGAGCATAAGAGTCACACAAGGCGACAGCTGAGAGTGACTTTAGCTCCTTGAGTACTTAGCAAACTTCCCAAGTGCATCCATGACTGAGTGGTGTATGTTGTGGTGTTGACCATTTGTTTTACAACATAACATTGATACATTGTAGCCAAAGACTTCCCTTTTATTAACACCGAGATCTTATGTGACCAGAAAAAACAAGCATGCAGAAACTAGTCTTTGCATTTGCGAACATCAGCAGCATAAATCCATGGGCAAATGATGGACACTGAATTGAGCTCAAACTTTACTTTGGTTATGTTCTAATTTAATTTTAGTTTAGTCCATTTTCACAGCATTATTTGCAGTGAGGAAGGACTAGAAAGGAACATAGGAACCAGTTGTGCTAGTCCACCCTCCCACCCATCCCACCCCAGGGGAGGACATCCATCACACAGTAATCTCGTGTGTGGGAAATTAACGTCTCCTACCCCTAACCCTGCAGGAGACGGGACCTCCATTTATTCATTCCTATCCGAGAAGACTAGATTATCTAACCATTTCTTGATGTTATAGAAAGGAAGCAAATTCTTCTCAATTATTTTAAGACCCTGAGAGTTGGTCCAGCCGGGGCTTGAACCCTCGACCTCCCGCACAACAGTCCAGCACTCTATCCATTGAGCTAACCGGGAAATTAAGCTAAAATTAAGCTATTAAGCTAAGGGAAATTAAGCTATCCATTGAGCTAACCGGAAAATTAATTATCATTAATTTTCACATGTGAACAATTCTTTCAGTTTGAGAATTTTGATAGAGTTCAAAAGAGTTTCATTAAGTAAACTTTTTTTATTTATAGTTGTTTGTAAAGAATATTATTTATTTACTTGAATTTGAATAAACAAATATTTACCGTGCTTGGGTTTGCAATTTCATATTAGTAATGAATAAATTTTTTATCTTTTTCAGCCAGAGGAGGAACAGGAAGAATTTGATCACTTTACTGATGAAGAAGAATTTGAGGTAATGAAAACATGTCTTTATTTAAATTTATTTTTTGGGCCTTGATTGTTTAGATACTTGTTAACTATTGTTTTGCTTTCTATTGACTCTTTCACTCCTGAGATAGATAGATAGATAGATAGATAGATAGTACTACAGAATGTATGTTATTGGATCAACTAATCCCTTAATAGATATAATTTTTCTTTCTTTGTTACGTATCTAGTTGATATAGTATTGGTGTTGTTAGGATAGATTCTGTCTTGGTCACTCATGCTTAGGGATAAAGTGTAAGCTGATTGTTTGAATTGCCATCATACAGACAAGGTTACTGATAATGTACTTTTCTTTTCCCTATCCAGGGATATAATAAAGAAAAAATACCAAAAGGAAAATCAGGTCCTCAACCTGATTTAAAGATAAAGAAGGTATGTGTCATACGAGATAATCAAGCATGTTTATCTGTCTCTTGCAAAGACATTTACCTTTCTGACATTGAGGTTTCTATTGTAGATTCCTGTTCTTATATGTAAGATAATTTCAAATGTGTTTATCTGTCTCTTGCAAAGACATTTACTTTTTTACATTAATGTTTCCATTTCAGATTCCTGTTCATTTAAGAGCAAACTGGGAGGGATTTTATGCTGAAATTCTAACCTTGGCTGGGCTTGCAGCGTATGCACTTAATTTCTTTGCTGGACGCAGTAAAAACTCGAGGCTAGCAACTGCATGGTAATGTGTTGGTGTGTTTATGAAATGACTGAACAGCTCAGAACAAAAACAAAATCTGATTATTTTTTTTTTCTGTGCTCAAAATTGATGTAGACCCAGAATTAATCATTTCTCACTACAATATCCCTATATGATCCAGCAAATTGGTGATGAGAATATTCAAACTCCGCAGGTAGAAGTTTAGATCTTGATCAAACGGTAACTAATTTAGAAGGAAATGTTGAGCAGCAAGAGGGGAGAATTAATGAGCAGATCTTGAGAATTAAAGGGTTAAGTGTTTGTTTCATGTTTCATGTATAGTTCCCCATTCAACTTGCATCATGAGATTGTTTTCCTTAAATTCAATTCCTAGGTTAAAATCTAACAAAGAACTTTTGGAGAGTAATTTCAGTGTAGTGGGTAAGTTAAACAAATAGATTCTATATCACTGTGTGTTTGTTCAGTACTAGACCACAGATGATGTCAAAATGCGGTAATAACAACAAAGTGGCTCATTGATGTTCTGAGCACAGTTTTACCGATTTCTGTGATCTACTGATGAAAAGACCTTCAGTGACACGGAATTGTAAACCCTTTACAGCCTAACATCAGTATGCATATTCTGTTCTTTATACCTTTCCTAAGGTGCTGATAAGGAGAATTTGTTTAACAATCAAGAGTTGTTATGGATGATCATTTCCTTTGTTCTAATGACAGTAATTCTTGATTCAGAGATCATCCCATAAGGAGAAATAAGATACCAATCACTCTTAGGGGGTAAAGGGATAATGTTCATATCATCTGTGAATTATTATAATTTTTTTTTTATTAACATTATTGCTTTGTATGGTTTCTTTGATTTGAATATTGTTTTATTTGTGATTACCAGGGGATGATGGTTCCAGTGAGGAACCTCAACAAGGTATATTGGTGAAGGAGAGTGAGAGCCTGTACACATTATGGTGTACAGGGAGAGTAGGCTGTGATGGATTACTGGTTGAAATTAAGGTAAAGCAGAAACCTAGCCCAGTAACTTTGCCATTGCTTCAATGACATAATTTTACATTGTCATCATTTTGTGACTTTAAATATTGAAATGGTTGTGGCAATTTAATTTTGTGGCTGGAATAAAAAAAACTGGCAAATTTGGAACATAAATGCTGAGTTAGAAAAATTTCACAACATGCTAAATGACCACTAAACATAGTTTGCAAAATGGTGATTTCAGGGCAAATTTAGTCGCCACATTTTTTTCCAAGTTGATCAAATCAGATGCAGCTCGTAACATTGAATTTAAAAAGGTTATCTGAAGAGGTATGTACCATGGCACAGTTACTCACTGGTCTTTATCTTTCTATTTCAGTTACAGAAGCGTCATGACCTTGTCAGTGTGATGTCATATCTAGTCAAACCAGCCAGAGATACTGTGGTAACTTTTTAGCTTGTCTTGTTACGTTTCATTTGTTTGTTTTCACTATAATCTGTGTTGCTCATTTTCTAAATGTTTTTGACAGCAAAAAGCTCAAGTCCTCAATTTGTTCTTTGTGTTTTGTTTAGACAGTTACAGTGCATATGACAGATGAAGAAATGGACAACTTTGTTCTTGCTGTCCTACCAAAGAAGACTGCTGCTAAAATGCAAAAGGAGCTCCAAGATTTGGTAAGAAAAAAAAATGGCATGATTCACTTGCTATGATAAATTTGTGGTCATAACAAGTGTCTGGTGATATATTTGGTAACACTGCCTTCTTTATGTAGACCTTCTTCTGTCCTGATAAACGTGCTGGACCTAAATATGATTTACCTGGCTCATTTGTTGTGTTAACTGAGTCAGCTGAAGCAGCCAGTGCCATTTTATCATCACAGGTATGACAAAAAAATTAAGTATAACTTTTTTTTTCACTCAAGCTTAAAATATGGGATTGCTATAATTTTGAGATGTTTCTTTTACATGAGGCAGAGGTAGTAGCCTAAAGTCTTTGCCAAGAGTCCTGCATCCAGCTCTTTTAAACAATGGATAAAGCTCAGCATATCTTAGCAATATGTAGGCAGCATGCATGCCATATGTGAATTTAGTATACAACCTATCTCACTGCTAAATTCCCTTTAACTCAGAAGTCCAGGATTAGACAGCAGAATTTAAAGTTTTTAGGTGTGATTCCCGATGGGGACTCACATTCTGCCTTGCATTTGTCTCATACTCCTGAGAAATGTAGACTCATTTTTCTTTAAAATATTTTTGATGTTTCTTGTCATAGATCACAAGAGCTATTTCCAGTGGTGAAGAAATGCTTGACTCACTGATATTTTCTGATCAATATGTGGGTCCCAAGCAGCCTGATGATGAGTATGTCAACTGTGTTATCATTATTTTATAGTTATCATTTTTTAATGAAAGACAAATTTAATATTTTTAGAGCAGTTTTCTCAGATTTAGTTCTCTCTGTAAATTTTTTTATAATATTTTATATCATTTTAGTGACCAGGCAGCCAGTGGAAAAGCTGTTAAACCTAAGAAAGTCCTGCTTTTTAATTTCAAAGGTGAGATTGATTTCTGTCTTGCTACTTGAAAACTCAAATTTCTGTAGTGAAGACAGGTGTGAAACAACTCCATTGAGTTCACAGACAACTTAGCTGAGTTTGAGATACAATGAAATATATGAAGTTCATATATTTTGTACTGCGGTATTAGATACATATGATACACGATCCTCGCAGTAGATAGCGCTATTTAAGCAATAGCGAAAATCAGACCTGAAAAAAATCAGGCCTGTACGTATCATATGTATCTAATACCGCAGTACAAAATATATCAACTTCATATATTTCATTGTATCTCATTTATCACTTTCACGGGTTTATTACGAATCAACTTAACGGCCTGCTCCCAGTTGGCTTGTTAGCTCAATTGGTAGAGCGCTGCACTAGTATCGCAGAGGTCAGTGGTTCGAGTCCCGTACAGGCCTGATATTTTTCAGGTCTGATTTTCGCTATTGCTTAAATAGCGCTATCTACTGCGAGGATTGTGTATCATATGTATCTAATACCGCAGTACAAAATATATGAACTTCATATATTTCACTGTATCTCATTTATCACTTTCACGGGTTTATTACGAATCAACTTAACGGCCTGCTCCCAGTTGGCTTGTTAGCTCAATTGGTAGAGCACTGCACTAGTATCACAGAGGTCAGTGGTTTGAGTCCCGTACAGGCCTGATTTTTTTCAGGTCTGATTTTCGCTATTGCTTAAATAGCGCTATCTACTGTGAGGATCATGTATCATATATTAGCTGAGTTTGTCGACAACTTGGTTGACTTTGCTGACAACGAAGATGAACTTGCCATATTTTTTAGTTGAGAGTGCCAGCAACTGAAGTGAGTTCTCTGGCAAGTTGGAAGAGTTCACTGACTAGTCTGATTAGTTTGGTGACAACTCCAACGAGTTTGCTGACAATGACATTTTGTAAATGACATATACATACGCTACTTTCATGAATGGCTGCCGGATTGATATTCTTTTGTTTAAATTCAAATTAGCTTCACTAGCCTTGCTTGAGATAATGCATTCTTTTGAATTTTGAACTGGAGAATGAGGCCAGAAGGGCTAATTTAAATTTAAACAAAAGAATATCAATCCGGCAGCCATCTATGAAAGTGGTCAATAGCTCAGACTTTTGTGGTCTCAGTCTTTTTGGCCATCCTTAGTAATTATGATGTCAGCTTTTTGGACTCTGTTTTCTTGTAACTGAGTGCTGTTTGTGATATATTTTCAGTGCCTTCCAAAGGGAGCAGTACCAAGTCATCTGATATGGTCAAACTAGAACCAATGATGAAACTTGTTCTTCACTGTATTGACAGGGTTAGACGGTTTAAACTCGGAAAGGAGGTTTGTTAAGCTTTATCTCATTTCTGTAATGTTATGTCAAATGTGTTCGCTTTCTCCTGCTTGCTTCTAGCTTGTTTTCTTGAGTGTTGAGATCTTTTAAGTTTTTTTTCATATGATTTTCCTCAATATCCTTGACTATGGATGGGCTGGTGGGGTAGCAGTTTGTCACCTGTTACCACACTCTGTTACGTTTTCTATTACTGACCCTTGTAACCAACTGTGTTTTGTTTGCTTCAGGCCAAAGCTAAGGCTGACAAAAATCGACGAGAACTCGAGGAAAGTCTACTGAAACAGTCTCATGCTCAAAGGCAAGAAGTGAGTGAAAATTAATGGTAATGTTGGAAATAATCCGATTTTGAACGCTTCTCTTCAGTGCCGAATGGGCCACCTTTGGTTGCATGCACATATTCTAGTTTGTCCACTGTACCCAAAATATCTTTGGGAAGAATACTTTCCTTCCTATGTCTGAGTTGAGAAGAAGTGCTGCCACATGATGTAACAAACTGATAATAGTTGAGATAAGTACTACTGACTGATAAGAGCAAGTGCCTTGGTAACCTCCCTGGCCACATATGCAGAACTAATACCTTTTGTGAGTTGTTCACTCTTCTTTTCCTGTGTTTCTGGCAGTTGGCGTGATTCAAAGTCGAGCTCTCATTGGCTGTTAGCAATATTTTTCTTATAATCGGCCATTTTCATCACATTGGTTTGATCTTGCGACGCTCAATTGAAATGTACTTCAACCTCTGTGGGATTGTTCTTTTGATTTACTTTCATGTGATAACAAGCAAACAAGAGAGATAAGAAATCTTGGGATCAACAAAAAAGTGGGTTTAGTTGTGGCAGTAGTGGCCTTTTTATGAAAAGATTGCTCTGTCACGACTAAAAGTTTGATCATTGAGTAGTTTCAAGGTTAACCGTATTTTTCGTTCACAATTAAAGGCTGCACAACAACGTCGCGAAGACAAAGTAAGAGCTGAGAAAGAACGAATCATGCAAGAAGATGACCCAGACAGGCAGCGGAGGCTGGAGGTTGGTTTACATGGAACTTGTGTGACATGAAAAGTAGTCTACCCAAGGGATGACTTAAGGCTTATTTGATAACATTGAGTGAACATTTCCTTTTCTGGTTTGTTTCAGGAGAGAGAACACAAGAAGGAAATGAAGAAAAGAAATCCATTCAAAGTGAAGCAAGTCAAAGCACGTGGCTGAAGGAAAATTTTGAGAACTTGTTTGATGCTGGATGATGCAAGTTTCTTTTTTTGTCTTTTTCCAAATTTTTCTGTAACACTGTAATTTGCTTTACAATATTTTCAGAGGTAAAATGGAGTTTGTAGAATCATGAACTACCGATTCTAGCCTCTAATGATTAATAGAAGCAAATTAACGTTAATTTTAACAACAGATGTGTTATTTATTTCTTGTTTACATATTTTGGTGTTTTTTGTTACACCATGTCCAGGTTATTTCATATTTTGGAGATTCGTCCCAATTTTCATTTTGTTTCAGTCTTTCATGATTATTACTTGTACAGTCGAACCTCGATTATCCAGACCACTGGGGACTGGCCCGAACAGTCCGGATAATCGAGAGTCCGGATAATTGAAAAGATGAATATTAATGAGTCAACACTGAATACATTTGTAAACCATAACATTTAATTGAGAATCATGCAAGAATGAACCACAATCACAAGCCATTTCTGACTACAATTTACTACTGTGCATGTTAGGTGCATTTAAGATCACTCGGGCAATAACAATAACCTTGCCCAAAATTGTCTTTTGATGCGAAACAAATCCAGTTCTGACTGGAATTTTATAACTCAGTTCGGCATATGATAGCTTTCCTATGGATAATAAATGTGACTAATTAATATTCATGAAAAAGGGGACCAGAAAAGCTAGTCCGGATAATCAAGAAATCCAGATAATCAAGGTTTGACTGTATTTGGTTGTTATCTAAGAACCAAGACTAACTGTATAATTTAATGTTACAAACAGCTGGCTGTCAATCTCTACCCATGTGACCTCATGATTATCATATATTTAATGGCTCTTAGCTGTCTTTGTATTTTTGGTTGTTCGTAATATCATAAAAAGAAGATATAACTGGTTTGTTGCTTGTGTACTTTTTTGGGTCAATAAGACAGGAAGCTGCATCAAAGGGAAGTTGTAAATCAACCGTTTTTTTTTAAGGTGCAAATGCATAAAACCCCAAAGCAGATCAAATGATGTTCATTTGTTTGAAGCAAAAGAAAGGTGCCAGTCATAAAAAAGTTAGTTCAGTTGTAGCCTATCTTCCATCCTTTATGCCTCCAATTTTCCATAACATCAGTGTGATAATAATGCGATAGCCAGATGGTCAGTCGCTTGCCCAAATTCTTCTCTCTCACTTAAAGCATTCCAATGAGCAGACCTCGGCTTTTCTGTGAATTGGGAAATCATGGAACAAAAGTTTCGAGAGCATTGTCGTCTATTTTGAGTCAGGATTTCTGCTTTCTAAAATAAGTGTCTTCGGGAAATAGTTGTGGCGTAATATTAAAGAGGAAGGGATTTTGTGAATCCGGAAAGCTTTGTTAGTCCAGAACAGATGTAAATACTGATAGTTTTCGACTGAATCTCATGCTCCAAATATTTTTAGCACAGAGGTAAAAAAAAATTGTTTTGTTAACCCACTGTCCCTGCAACTTTAAATACATTTCCTTATTTAAACACATCGTCCGGGAACTATAACTCGTTCAAAATACGAACGTGTTTGGTAGTTTTAGTTCACACTAATCAAAAATTTAAAAATAGCTACATCGATTTCCACTTCCGGAGTTACGAACTTCCGGAAACTTCTCTTACTCGTTCAGTTACGTCACATCACATCCATGCGAGGCTTAGAGCATGCGTGATTTGGCCCGACTCAGAGAAGTGTCGATTTCGGAAGTCAAGGTAGTACAAACATCGGCTGAAGAGATCTTTTGCCTAAATCCTGGATTTTGTCCCGATTCCTTTATAATAACGTTACTTTCATGGGCATGAGATGGGACTTTTGTTCGCCAAATTGTTTAGTTGGTTCAGTAATGAAGGTAGGTGTAAAGCGTACGGTTAGCGTGCCCTTGCCTGTAGAAATATCAGAGACAAAATCTTATTACATGTATCTTTGCCTTTTACTTAACCCTACAGGTTCTATTCCATTTTGGATTTACTTTGATCTTTAAATTAAGGAAGATCGTTCTTTATGGCGTTTTCTTCTGGAAACAAATTAACCCCGTAGGAGCCTGTGTCTGCATGTACGTTGTGCATGAATGTGATAATATTTGTGACGAGGGTGCGAGGGCGAATTGAAACTCTTCGAGGAACGATTCGATTTTTGTTGTTATTGTACTCTTTTCCGGCGAAGAAGAAGTAGTGACGTATTCTTATGAACCTAAGTACGTTTCATTGTTTTCGAGAAAGGATACTACCGATTTATTCAATGCGATATTCAAGGACTCGCATCTATCTTACAACAAAGTAGCTAGATTTTTTGAAGAAACATTTCCACATATACGGTATGTTGTCTCCATAAAACGGTAATATAAAACTGGGTAAAGCGATATTTTGGAAGAGTGGAACCCATGAACAACATCAGGCCTGGAATTCCTTTGAGTATATATAAATATTGTTGTACTCAAATCTGTGGTAAGCTAATGGCAATTAGCCGGTGAATATAATAGTTTCTGTTGTGTAGGGTTTCCCCAAATGTACAATTTGCCTAAATAAACATTTGAATCAATAAGGAAATATTGTGGAGTGGTTAGTAAAGTGAGTCAATTCTGTTGAAGTGACGTAATGAAAAAATATTACCCTCATTCTTGCATTCTTTTGATTCCAGTTTTCTGTTGACAAAAACTAAATAAATTTATCATGTAACTTTTTGCATCTAAATTTTGAAAATGAGCACAATTTTTTAACAACTTATTGAGTAATGATCAGCTACTTTCAGATCATACTTAACTTGAACTAGATTCTCACATCATAGAAATTAAACTTGAATGTCTTTGATGAAACATAATCAGTTAATAGTGGACAGTTAAGACTGAAAACTGTTTGATTCGCTCATATGGTTGAAGGGGCTACTTATTCTGAAGATTAGCCCACCAGGGATCAACGTTGTCAGGTTTTATTTGTACTAGAGTGAGACACGGCTCGTTACATCCGTGGTTACATCGTACAAATAAAACCTGACTTATTCGAAGCTGGTCATCAACGGTCGTAAAAATGCAAACATGAAGATAAAGCACTGAGATAGCGAATCAAGGGATCCGACTACACAGAAACACAAATTTTGACTGATAACGCTGATCCCTGGTGGGCTAATCTTCTGAATAAGTAGCCCCATCAATCATAGGAGCAAATCACTGTTGCTATAAATTTTTTTTGAATTGGGGGCTTGGTTCATTTTTGCCAGATATAAAATCTGACTTGAATGAGAACAAGAACGTCATCTTTCTGTTTCAGGGGATACAAATTTTGTAACAGGAGTTTAGGAGTTGATTATTAAGAAAAATTGACAAAGTACAAAATATGATGTACCATTGCTTGCAGTTAGCTACAGCTATTCGAGGCAAGCAGTGGATTGATGCATTAAATTACATATGGACATACAAATTATACTAAGGGGAATTACAATTACAATACTAAGTATAATTAATTATTATCATACAATACATTATAATAGACTTACAGAACTAAGAATTAAGTAGGAATGGTAATGTGGAGAGTGGTGTGACTATATTGAATTGTAGAATAAATTGTGATGCAATAAAAAAAATTTATTTACAGAACACAAGGTGATTATTGTGGGCTTGGATAATGCAGGAAAAACAACAATTTTGTATCAATTGTAAGTATCAAAATTTAGCTTGTAGTAATTTGTTTACACTGAAGTCATGTTTTGGAACTATCTCAATGTTTATCCTTTTCAAAATTGTCTTACAGTTTAATGAGTGAAGTAGTTCATACATCACCAACAATAGGCAGTAATGTAGAAGAGGTAAGCCTACAAAACTAAATATTTTGAGGAGTAGAATATATTGAAAATCTTGTGACACTCATGTATTTATAGTCAGCTGCTTCCTTTTGGCAAGCTTATAAGTGGCCAGATAGTTCTTTCAAGCTGTGTGACAAAATTTTCAATTTGTTTTGAATTGTGCACAGGTTTTTATCAAGTACTGTAAATTTCAAAATATTTATCTTTGGCACCTTTTAACCCTTAATCCCAGAGGTGATGAACAGGTATCTTCTCCTTATTATATCCAGCAAACAAGAAATGAGAATACTTAAACTTGTTAAGTAGAAATTGATATCTTGATCCAACATCAAATTCTTGTAATTAATTTTCATGGTACTGTGTATTAGATAGAGAGGAGAATTCACATTCAGATCTTGGGAATGGTGCATGATTGTGTGTTCTTTTCTTTCAATTTTAGGTTGTATGGAAAAATATTCATTTTTTGATGTGGGACATAGGAGGCCAAGAATCACTAAGATCAGCATGGAACACATATTACACGAATACAGAGGTATACAAGGCTATTTAACTTTGGTGATTCTGAAATAGTTTTCACAAGTACAGATAGTAATTTGCAAAGTTCTCATAACCTCTTTGAAGTCCTGTGATGATTAATGATTAGGGATTTTTTATCATCTTTTTGATAAGAAAATAGCTATTCTTAATCAAGTTGTTTCTCTTTCAGTTTTTAATTTTAGTTGTAGATAGCACTGATAGGGAAAGACTTGCTGTATCAAAAGCAGAACTGTACAACATGTTAAATCATGAGGTAAGATTGTTCAGGAATGTGAAAGAGCCACCATCACTCTGAATGCATGGTGAGAATTCTATGAAATGGGAAGTTGTCAATTTGGAAAAATTAGCCAGTCAGAATGCAGCGTTTGTTAAATTAGTAAAAGCAAAATAAATGGAGTCTCAGATAGTGATTTTAAGTGAACATAGGTGTTGAATCACCCTTGCCAAGGTTTACCCTGGCTGAAGTCTTGAAAAAATGTTTATTTTTATGAATAGGTGGTCAATAAACCTACTTCAGTTTATTTCAAGATGCCCAAGTGACATTTGTGAGTCTTGTCTTCACCTTAGTGCCAGTAGACTGATACCTGACAGTGAAAGATCAGATAGTGGGGGGAGGGGGGGAGGGGATGGGGGCCATTTGAGGTGAATTGCTCTAAGGAACTTGATTTTTCTCAAGCGTTTACCATAACCTTTGTTTTCCCTCCCCCTTCCCAAATTCTTTTTTGGGCAGAATCTGCTTCTGTCTCAGCATGGTAAGTATAAACAGGGGGGGAGGGGTGATCAGTTCCCCACTGAGCTCACCTGTTACTTAGGGGACAAACAATCCACAACTGGATCTGGATGTTATGGTTATTATCATTTGTTATGTTGATGCTGATGTAGAAGTTAATCCCCTTCCTACAAGCAGAATGCAGGAACTGATCACAAGGTTATAAATTAAAAAGTGTTATCTTTCCATGCTTATTATCATTTCATTCAGACTTGGTAGGACTTCTTTAGTGAACTGAGGGAAACAAAGCTGTCTGGTTGTGAGCTGTAACATTCTCCAGTTCTTATAGTACACATTTTTACCTTAATTTCTTTTGCTCTTGTTGTCTGTTGCTGTAGGATTTGAGACAAGCTGGAGTTCTTATATTTGCCAACAAACAAGACATAAAGGTTTGTTCTCTGTTTAAGCAGCTGCTTGATTTTAAGTTTATTTTAAAATGTTACTATCCAAGCACATTTTGGCATATTTGTAATGACATGACTTGTGTCACCTGCAAACTAGAATAATAAGAATGTATGAATAAAAACTACATCATAACAAATTAGAGATCTTTATGATTAACTATTATTTACTTTGGATACAAATGTAACTGCTTTCTGGCTCAGACAGACAGACAACCTTCATTTTAGCACGATAGTAATAAAAGCTATGCAGCTCATGGGGTCCTGCATAAATACTAAACTCGGAGTTATTCTCTCTCAGGGATCTATGAGTGTTGCAGAAATATCAGAACAATTAAATCTTACTTCAATTAAGGACCATGGATGGCATATACAGGTAAATAGTCACTGACACTTTTCTACATTTTAATTCTAAAAGAAAACTAAAGAACCAACAAATTTTGTATGTTGCTCTAGGAGTATCAGTAGATATCTGATGACAAAGCATGTTAAAACTCTTATAACAGCTGGTTGCTGATGCAATAGAAAATTGACTGTTGACCAGAATTTTAATCATGGTTTTGCCAGATTTCACAGTGTTTTTGATAAACTGGTGCTCAGTCATTTTTCAATGACCAGCCTGGTTACTTTCTTTGTTGCACATTCATTTGGTGTTCATTGACCTGTAGATATAATTATGTTTAAGCAAAGAAAGGAAGGTCTTCCTATTTCACTGTGAGGTGAAAATATTACTTTCTAGACAGGTTGGAAACAAACTTGTGGCATCTGAATGATTGAAATAAAAATGTTTCATCTCCATTTTGCCCATGCATGACAGTCGATTTTGATGAGTAAGTGTGTACTAAGCTGAAAGGAATGTCATAGATGAATTCTGTTGACGAGTAATATCTATTTTTTTCTCTATTTAGGCATGTTGTGCCCTTACTGGGGAAGGGTGAGTAAGCTGGTAACTAATTGTTTAGTATAGTTTGTACTGCATTATACTTGGTGTCAGTGTGAGCTGAAGTAAGTTGTCCAGTTCTGGGTATAATTTGTGCTATTACTGTTGTAAAGAAAGATTGAGCACAAATATCTCATCTGCCTTTTGGTAATTTGTCTATAGAATGATATGCAGGAGTCAATTAGGATCCTTAGAGCTAAATTTGTGCAAAGGTGTAGTCTGATCGCCCGGGTGAGTTTAGTCCTGAGAAGGACTGTTGTCGGTGGTAACGACTGACATTTCGACAATCTGTGCAGAAGTCATCATCAGAGTCAAGTGAATGACTTTTGTCAGTAGAATGTTCTTATTCCAGTTCATGTAAAATGATCGGTTGGTTTTGCCGTGATGTTATTGGCTGTAAGACTCAAGTGACACAAGTCAGTTGTGATTGGTCTGTTTCGATCTGTTGGTAAAGTTAGGTCGTTCTTTTTCAGTCGTTTGTGATGTTTATGTCGTGAATGAGTCATAAATTTGTCTATAACAGGATGTGTAGGCAAGTGTGTATTAAACAAACATAAGCTATCAATGACTTATGTTTTTTTTTCCTTTTTTACAGATTGTACCAGGGGCTTGAATGGATCACCAATCATATTAGGAAGTAGACTTGTATTCTATATTTAATGCAAATAATCCAATTTATTTTATATAAAAAGCAGTTAAATTTTTTACTGAAATGACTGTACAGTAACAAAGCTCTCATTTATTTCTCTGTGTACATTAGTCACTGTATTGTTTCTTTTCCTTGTGGGAGTGATACCTTGTTAGTTCTACCAAATATTTATGCACTATGACTGGGTCAATTTTGTCTTCTTCCTGTGAGAAGGCTATCCGTTGGGGGCGTAGCAAGTGTTTTCACCATGGGCCATGTTTGATTTATTCCATTGCTAGCCAGGAAAATCGGTTTGATCATATGAAGTTGAAGCTTTCTGGTAAAATCCCTGGAAAAAATAATTAAAAAGTGAAATGACAAACTCCTATTTGAAGAGCTCTTTGTACAAAGTTCCATCACATAAAAACATATATATTGCATGAAAAGAGAGTATTTCTGATAGACATTATTGAAGATAGGCCACACAAAATGATTCAGAGAAATTAAGTAAATCTTTTTTTTTATTTATTGTAAGAAGGGAGTTTACCAATAGCAATCAGCAAAATACTCAACTCAAATTTCCAGGCTTGTGTCCAAACTCTTTGAATGTGAGCCATCATTGTCTGTTTGTTAATTACACTTTGCAGTATCAAAAGGTATTTGCTTACAGCAGCTTAAATCAAATAGGACTTAATTCAGTCAGCTATCAAACTCCTGTAAATATGATTTAGGTGCTTTTTGAAATAATTGATAGGTGTAGTTTTATTTTGTCTTAGTATGACATTGAATTAACTCCTTAGACTTCTAGTAACTGCTGTAATATTATTAGGCTCAAAATTGTAACTGATGAGAATTTTTTAAAATGATACCTTGAGAATGCAGAAGGCAAAAGTACTTTGCAATGGGCAGAACTTTGAAATGTGGACCAGAAGCAAATTGATTTGATACACCAGTAAGTTTGTGCTTAAATCACAACCTTTAAACCTCAATCCTCTACTAGTATTTATTATACATTCCTAATTCTTTTGTTTGGGAGAATATGTATCCAACTGAAACGTTTTTGCTCACTATGAGATATTTGATTCAGGTCACTTTGGGTCTCGCAAAAGATTTCAACTTTTCTTGAAGGCTGACTTAAGTTTTCAAGGGAAGTTTTATCCAGAGTGGTAAAGCGTGACGGGGTGAATTCTTGTACAAAGGGCTACTGTTTGTATCTGATGGATGAGTACAAACTATGAACAATGCAACTGAATTGTTTAATAATATTGAGGGGGATAACCTGCATTGTTTGACACAAATAGATAAATCTCTGTCAATGTACAGGGCAATTTCTAAAAAGATTTTTTAGAAGAGTTGCAGAAGGAAAAAAATCTTCTGTGACATTTTGTCTCATCGTTTATGGCCTATGCTTCATCCCACTACATTTTTTCAGTAACTATAATTTAGAGCACAGAGGGATGGAATTTAGCTAAAAGGAAAATAATATACACGTTGTCTGGTAAAGTAGATAAATCAAACAACAACAAACATATGAAACATATGTGTGAACTGCGGTTATGAGACGTATATGAGAACGATCCTTCGCAGTAAAGCACTATTTGAGCAATAGTGAAAATCAGACCTGAAAAAAATTTCAGGCCTGTACGGGACTCGAACCACTGACCTCTGCGATACTAGTGCAGCGCTCTACCAATTGAGCTAACAAGCCAACTGGGAGCAGGCCATCAAATTAAAGCAGGCCATCAAAAAAAAAGTAGATAAAGATCGCATACTTGATTTTCTTTTTTTTTATTTTATTTTGATAGGAGAACAAGATATAAACCCGTAGTCAGCGCACAACCGCGGGCCTGAAAATCGCGTTTGAATTAAGTCAGATGTCTTTTCTCTTTCCTTTGAGTAGCTTTTTATCCAGAATCCTAAGTAACGAGCAAGAAATTGTGTAGCGCAGTGTTTTCCCTTTCGGTAAGGAATGTTTCAGTTGACAAACGTTTGAAAATTAAATGTTTTAAAATGAGAATAACGGTGTCAGCTGGTGAGAATTGACCTTCTAGATGCGCGTAGCGGGATTGCGGTAATCAGAACGAGGAAGAACTACTACATCTTGAGAAGACTGGGCGAATTGACATTCCATGGCAGTTTTTGTTAAGAATTATCTTATTTTAATTCAAACAACCAGCCTTAGCGCCGCGTTTGTAGTATGCCTGGTTCTTAGAGGGTCAGGGGCTTATCGTCTGAGAATTAGAACGAGTTTCATTTCAAAATATCCTATGTTCGTAAAAAAAGCATGGCAATAAGGCACCAAAATAGAGGGCCTTGAAAATATATTTGAATTTTAAAATGAAGCTGAAGTACCCTGACAAAGGAATAATTGGACGAATAACTGTTGTAACTTCACGTTTCTCATTGAAGGACAGTTGGTTTGTTCTTGACACAGATTACCGTAAATCTTTTAATAAGCCACCCCCCCCCCCTCAAAAGAACCTGAAATTAAAAAGCCCTGGGGGGGGGGGGTTTACGGTAATAAAACTGAGATGACACTGCACCTACGATCCAGTTTACAGAGCTTTTATTTTTAAGTTACCATTACAATCATGGCCTCTCTTCTTAAATTACTTTAATTATTGGCTGTCCGTTTAAAAAATATTGTCGGACAGATGTAAAAATATTTTTAAGCAGTGGAATTACCTATTTCTAAAGCAGCAAAGTAGCAACATTTTTTCGAGACGAACTAGCTGCTTTTAATACTCGTTCAGTAAATAATTTCACTGTTTCCCGGCCATATTTGTGAAAGTAGACAAGTTCATTACGATTTGAAACTTGTCAGCCTTTCGTTTCGTTTTAAACCGCATTCTTATCAGATAAATAAAACCAGTCATAATGTCAATGACTCCTAGGAATTTGGCCAATAATGGTTCGAAACTTCTTAACTACTTGCACACTTAGTCTGAGGTGTCAGCGGTTTCCACGCCCCAGTCCCGCGAGAAGCGCCAGCAAGGAAAAGGCTAACAATCTTATCGACCAATTGGAGCGATCGCTATGATCAACCAGTGCAGCGTAATACAACTTCGTCCCCTTATTGGCTTCCAGAAAAGTAGTTGTGTAACTCAGTCATTACTCAATTTAGTTTTACAGCTGTTTAAAATGAAAACAAAACCGTGTTGTATGTAAGCAAACTAACATATTCCCGATAATATATTGTTATTATCATTTACAATTAACAATTCCTACGGAAAGCTAATTGCCAACCTACTGTACGAACAGTTTTCTTCAAAGTTCATCAATGAAGATACCACTATAACCAAAAATTGATCAACACAGATTTCTAGAAAAATAACCGTAAAATCAAGTAAATACTATCAATAAAACACTCCTCCTAACTACATTAGAAATAACGATTCAATCAAGTGATCGCAAGCGGTAATTGTAAATGTCTTTCAAAATTTTTAAATTTGGCCAAATTGATGCTAACTGATCGCTGTACATAAAAAGCTGAGTTTCTATTAAAAAAAAGTGTCTTTTTCAGCTTGATTTTCGATTGCTAAGGTTTGTGGCATGGCTATCAGGACACGAATCGATGATCTACGCGCCGCCTTGTGGAAGCCTCATGCGGGAGGAATATAACTGCATCTGATCACACATCAGTCTCGTTACAAATCAGTGACAAGTAACAGTTTGTTGCTTGAGGCACTCTGCTCCATGCCCGGTGAAAACAACGGCGAGTCACACTGTAACGAAAATAACGACAAAGTCAACAACATACTGCTTGTAATTATTTCTATAAAGCTAAGCTGCGGAGCAAACGTCATTGCTCTGCGTGTTTTTCAGGCGGGCGGCGTAAGCCCGGGGCGTGCGCGAAGGACCGGACACGAGGGGGAAAAGCGCGAGGAAAACCTCGCGTCGCGCGTGTATTACCCCTCGCACTTGCCTCCGCTCGACTGAAAAACGAAGAAAAATGGTTCCTCTCACGGGCTTCTCTACGCGATGCGCACTCAATCACATACGCGTGAATTCCTCGTGGGCCACACTATGATTTGCTCAAGAAAACGGACGAGTTTTCGGCTTCTGGAAGGTGACGAATGTTGTTCACTTACCCGATTGTCTGTTGCACTGGACAAGTTGTCAATATGTAGTGGTGTAGCCTTTCTGTTGGTTGGTGATCTGATAATGAAAAAAGTTTTAAAAGTTTTAGAGGAAGAGTGGCCAAGAAATGACGGTAGTTATCCCTAGTTTCGGTTACATTAACCCTAAAACATGTATCCATTTCTACTCCTGAGTATAGAGAGGCATTGGCAGAAGAAAAATGTTTTGCCAAGGAATACAACACATTGACACGATCAGTTAACCACTTAGTCACAGCGTCCTTAACGACGACAAAAATAAGGAAGAGTAAACAAACAAACAGCACTTACATTTTGGCGAGATCGTTTAGGGAATGTGTTCGATTTCTCTTGGTCTGTTTATTCTCGTTGCTGGCAAAGAAACAAATAAGAAAATAGCAAGAACAAATTTTACGACAAACAAATCAAACTGAAGAGTCCAAACAACTTATCACATACCCTTGGGGATTGTTCTCTTCCGGTTTTTGATTAAAAATTGTGCGCAGCTCCGGAAGTGAATTTCGTCTCCTGAAACACAAAGTAAACGGTTAAGATGAGGATTTCGAATTTAAGGACATCTTGTGCAAGAATAAGTTTATATATTGGTGTTGTTGAAAAGACGATTATAAGTATAACGAGGAAACCAGATATGGAAGGTGATAAATATAAAAAGCACTAAAGGTGGTTGAGGTAATTTAGGATCTGAGGGACATTCAGTGACTCGGAACGGAGCGCACGAAATTGGAGTAGCGGACCTCGTGAAGATATTGATCAAAATAATAAAGAACAACTGTGAGAAAATTAAAGAACGCAAATCAGCAAAATTAAAATAAATCCCAAAAGCTTCAAGAAAACAAGAGCGAGCGAAAACCTACCAGGCCAGAGATTACTACATCTCTTTAATTTCTCACTTCCCTGGCACTTTTTGATCGCGGTCCAGTTTGGCCGGGAAACTGGGTCAAGTAGCAGGAATCAACAAAATTAAAAGCAGCACGCACGCACACGCACCCACACACACACACGGAAAACAACAAAAAAAGAAATCAAAAGAACATTATGAGTTTAGACCTTTTCATAGGTGAGGCGCCTTTTCCTCGCAGCAGTCTTTCGTCTGAAGCAGAAATCCCATCGATTGTAGTGAAGCGCTTTTTGTGATCTCGCTTGTTTCTATCGTTTGGGATAAATACACGAAAGCTTCGCTGATCGTCCACGAGATAATTATTGTGCTTCCCAGAATCAAGGTCTGTCTCTAAGTAATTCGGCACGTAAGGTGCATTCGGTGGAACTCGTATGTCTAGACGAGCTGGCGTGGAATTCGTGGACTTCAGTTTCCCGGATTTGCTGTCACTCTTTGATTGGCTACGCGTTTTGTCGCTTTTGGATTTTCCCGATTTCTTTTCTTCTTCTTTACTGTTTTTCATTAGATCCAATATTCGAAGGTTTCGTTTGGATTGCCGACCCGACGTTGGTCTCTCACAAGCTACCGAGATACCAGAGTCAACATCTGTTTCAGGCAATGAGAAAATCTCCAGTGGAGCTTTCTTGGCGTAAGAGGCTTTGGTTGTTCCTGCAAATGACTTGTTCCGTGTGGCTTTCTTATCCATGCTGGGCGAAGTAGAAGATGACGAGGTGCTATCGTGATTAGTGGAAGCCGAACGTGGAAGTCGAACATTGGCAGGAAGCGAAGCAGATCGCGCGTGGATATTCTTCGGTCTATCGTCGGGAAGGCCTCCGGAAACAATTGAAGCCCCGAATAATTCCGAAGATTTATCGTCGAATTTCGTAGCTTCTGACGAGGATGGTAAAGACACGGCACCATCCACAACTGCAGATGAGAGATGTTCTTCGGGTTTCACAAAACCATTAGAGTTGGAGCGTGGAGGCAGTTCAGTGGTAATCACAGCTCGTCCTGTCAGACTTGTTACCTTCATGGATTCTGCTTTTCTTACGCCTCGCCGAGTTTTAGCTCCGGGTCCTGGTGAGAGAAGAAAACAAATAATTATCACTGATCGTCTCCCTTGGCACATACAATAGACCACTTTCACAAATGGCTGCCGGATTAATATTCTTTCGTTGAAATTTAGATTAGCCCTTCTGGCCTCGCTTGAGATAATGTATTCTTTTGAGTTTTGTATTAGAGAACGAGGTCAGCAAGGCTAATTTAAATTTAAACAAGAATATTAATCCCGCAGCCATTTATGAAAGTGGTCTATATCTTACACAAACTAACCCAAAACAAAAAAAGGGAAGGTATTCAAAAAATTAATGTTAAAATTTTATCGGTAATAATAAAATAAAGTCTTCACAATATGAGTTGTAAAATCAGAGCTGCACAAAGAAATCGAACCAAGAAATGGGAAATGGCTTCGTAACTCAGTTAATTAATAAAGTCGAAAATGAGTTTTCTGCGAGAGTTGGAGTAAAATGTGAAATTAAAACTATTTCGTAGGGAGTTCCATTATTTCGTCGCCTAGCTTTCCCCGATCTCCTCCGAGCCTTTGGGGCCAACAGGCTTAAATTTTCGGAGTTTGTTCCAGTTTCTGTTGTATGAAGCGACTAGGAGCGTATTCCTACTCTCTGGCTTTTCGGCAGGATGCTTGTTTATCGCAGGACTTCAATGAATTGTAACATACAAAAATAACCTATTGAATAAAGACACCGTTTAAATTGTTAACATAAGGTGCATATACTACAGGGATCGTCAGGAAAGCGAAGGAGAAGTGTCACTTGAAAGAACAAAACATTTTAATCAACTAACCTTTCACGACATATCGGAGAGCGCGTTGAAAATGAAGTTTCTTAGACGAGGAGAATTTCATGTTATCAATAAAAAGTTGGAGGCTGCCTAATATTGTTTCCGTTGTCACTCGCCAACAAGGAGAGTTCTTCTTGTAATATAACTGATCAAGTCGTGTCTTGAAGTAACGAGTTCTTCTGCGTAAATAAAATGCCGTGAACTTTTCCTACTTTTACTTTGCCGAATTGAATCGAAAACAGAACGTAACGTAAACAACGTTGGTTGCGTTCAAGAACTTTCCATGATTTAATTATATTTAACAAACTAAAAGTAAAATGAGATAAAAACGCAATTATAACGGCTCGCTTTATACAGACTATAATTTTCCTCAAATCACAACCAAGTTATCCTTTGCACAGCACTCAAGCACTCAATCCTTTCCACTTAAGGAGTTTCAGTAACTAAAATTATCAAAAGTTCCGTTCGAGATGATGCGACCCCTGAGGCAAAACATGAATAACTGAAACCGCCTACGAACATTCTTGAAATACTCAAATTACTAGTAACTCTTTTATTTGGAACGAAGCCACATTTAAGGCGTAGTTACCGTGAGCAGAGTGTTTTGTTGGAACTATTTACACATCTCTGTTGAGCGGATAAAACCAATTTTGGTTCAAAACTATGATACTAGACAACCGGTGAAGCTTACTTTTATAGCTGTCGCTTTTACTTAACCAAATCCGGACAGGAAAAAAAAATTTAAAAAACTACATTTCAAAGCCTTAAAGCTTATAAGTTATCTTTGACAAGCGAAAAAAAAAACAAAAATCATAAAACAACCACAGACATCGGCACAGTTTCAAATTAGAATTGCTGAAATGTTCCCCACTGTGTTACGACCAATGGCTTATTGGGGAGAATTACTGCTGGAAAAAACACGTTACGTGTTTATTTCGATTTGGATTGCATGCACCCAAGTATAAATTTTCGTTTAACATAGCTGCAAAAACCCTTTTCAGTGCGGGAAAATAATATAATAAATAATTGATCAGTCTTTAATTTTTCCTCTGTATCGTCCTAATATAATCTTGTGACAATCAGTAAATTTCAGCGCGATATAATAAAATTGCGATTCTTTTCGCCAAGAAGAAATACACAAAGGCTCAGTAACTTTCAGGGCCCACAATCACTAGATCAGCTCCCTTAATCCGTTCCTTTTAGCAAGGAATGAACATTTTCAGGTTTTTAAAATGTCTCACAGAGGCTACGCGCGCTGTGATTGGCCCGCATAAATTGAAAACTGTTTTTTTTCTTTTTCAACAAAATCTCTCGTTTTTAAACGCCAATTATTCTTTAGAGGGCGAATGAAAATTAAAAATGTTCGTGTTTCTTTAAATTACATTGAAAGATGCCCATAACTGATCAACGATTTCTACTTGACTCGTTTTAATTTCGACTTGTATTAGTCATTTGAAACCGTTATCTACCTGACTAGAAATCATTTCAGTAACTAAATAACCACGTCTTGTTGGTGCGTACTTTAAGTTACCGATGCTCGGTTTGTCCTATTCGATTTGAGGCCCGCGCGGTTTCAAATTGAAGAAGAAAACGTTCGTTTCGTATTTTAAAGGACGGACCTCGAACACAATTAGTAACAGGCACACTGTAAAATTTTCTAAAGCCTCACCGAAATACAACGGTGGTTTGAGTATCCTTAGCTGGTCTATAGTGTTGTGATGTTTATCTCCATCATCATACTCCACATAGTACTTGCCATGCTCTATACCAATCACCTTCCCAGACAGCTTGGCGGGCAGACCCGGCCAATGAGCAATCACGCGACTCCCTGGACGAAATGAAGAAAATGTTCAGTGGGACCGTGTAAGTGGATTACCCTTTGATTTTGCATAATTCAATCAGTAAAATGAATAGCGTGTTGTTGAAGTTGTTCTTACCAATTTCTAAGTCACTAATCTCAGGAACTTGATCAAATACAACACACTCAGGATCAGTTCTGTCATGCGCAATAGTGTCTCCATTGTCAAACTTGATATGCAGCATTTCTCCCAGACCAGTCACCACCCCTTTGTAAAAATCACCATTTAGCGCCTTGCCCCAGACTCGGGAACCCACACGAATAAAACCTGTCAAAGAAAAACAAACTTGGTTCAATTTAAACTTTCTTGATTATCAAAAACCACCAAAAAACACGATCACACGTCAGTGGGAAAAACAAAAGATTTCTCCACAAATTCAAACTCGGCTTAATATTTTTTTTTTCGCAGCTGAGCAGGCGCGCTGGAAGTGAACGTTATATACCTCTACCTTCAATCACGCAAGATGTGGAACAGGATTTCGACAAAGGATGTTTTGCTATGTATTTTTGCTTTCTTGATTTCTACTCAGTTTTATACTGGTGCATCCCGTCAATATCGCTACGATAAATGTCAAGAACTCGTTAAGTCAGAAGAAGGGAACAGATTTTTTAAGAATTCAAAACAAACTCAGTTCTCATCAGCAAATCAACAATAAACGAAGACTTGTCAGAAGTGAACCAAGTTTTAGTTGAATTAGTGTCTCTTTAAAAGAAACAAGAGGTTGATTGAACCGTCAATTCAAGTAGAGTCCACGATAATTTTTGTCAACGACGTGCGAAAGCTTTTAAAACGAAGATGCAAAAAATTTAATGAAAGTTGACTGGAAAGTAATTAAGTAGAAATCTTATAACGATATTGTAACAGCTATTTAACAAGCGCCTAAAGTTTAAATGGAAATATATACCACAGATACCGAAAAGACGTTTGCTTGCGACTAAAATTGTCTGTGGTGGTATTGAGTGTGGGACATATGCAAAGAGTAAATGTGAAGCTGACAGCGACCAATACATTGTTATAAGTCAGCAAATAAAACATTGGTATATCAGCCATCAGGGAAATTTACGGGGTCTGGCCCACGAAAATCGATGATTAAAAGTCGGAGATATCCTTGTCATGGGATTTAATAAACATTACAACACATGGAAAAATGCTACATGGAGTTTTTGGTATTAAGATAAGTGAAGAAGTAAGACCAATCGATGCACAAATTAATTTTTGCAGATGTACACTTTCGAAGGACATTCGTTAAAAACTTGAACTTGTTGCCAATATACGCAATATAAAGATTAGATGTTAACATCGCATTTTAATAATGGTGAGAACACAACAAAAAGTGTTCGATTGAACAGTCATAACGCTTACAGGAGCAAAGTTTGCAGAGTCATTCGTTCATTCTCTGTCTTAATAATCAGTCGCCTTACGATGACAAAACATAGAATTTGAAGCCAAGTTAGGCATTTGGTTGATTGAGGGATCACTATAAACACCGCACAAACATATTTTAAATGGCAAATGATATGTAGACCACAACAGAAGCCGTCCTGAAAGACAACTGGCAACTTACCAACAGTAGGTCTCCTTGAAAATCGTTCGCTTGTTGCCCTGAAAGAAACATTCATGAAAATAAAACTGATTTAAACACTTGAAAACACTGGCTTGAAAACACTTGGTGTAATCCACTGGCTTGAAAACACTTGGTGTAATCCACCTGTTAAAACAGTTCTACAGCGGAATACTTCTCAAGCAGGCTTTTCACACCTTCCGTAGTAAGCCGCTTCAAGCAATGCCTGGAAACTTTACCCACTAATAATGAACGAACAAAATAGAGGCGCCCCGTGACTTACACGTGTTGTGTTGCTAGGCAACCTGACTGGTTAATGAGAAAATCTCCTGCTCAGATGTAACAATGGAAGTAATGTTAGATCTTAATAAAGGCAAGAAGGCGTTGGAGCCTTGATGTTGAACGGAAAACATTTAACAGATTAAACGAGTACTAAAATTCAAACCTCAAGGTTCGAGGTTGCTTGGTAACACGCGCAATTTTTAAGAGTTCTTTACGATATCAACTCGGTTGACAAAACCAAATGATCTTCTCATAGCCCCTACCGACGTAGCACCACCGTTTATTGAGGAATTTATCCCCTTTTTTCTGCTGTTAATATCTACAACTAACGACCCATTCACACCAGTTAACCATTGTCAATTACACTGTGTTAAACTGAATGAAAAGCAGAAACAGAAAACTGAAAAAACTGAATTTTTCACATGGTTCAGTTGGTAAGTAACTTGTATTTTCAATACGCAAAATTTAATTCGATACTATCTTTGGTGTGAATGGGATGTAACACAACCCTAATAAAAACACTTGTTGATTTAATCGAGCATCTTAGTCCAAGTTTAGATGAATATTCACTCTTTTTTTTATATTCCCCTCAAATTACGGTTTTCGAGGTAACATAGTTCCTACGGTAGTTCGAATTACCTTTGAATCTTGAGTGACTTCCTGGCGCTCACTCTTGCATCTTTTTGAGCCTGATGCTCTGTTCTCCCGCTGTACCACAACACAAATTCATAAAAAAGAACTTTCAGAAACACCGTTTTCTCATCCTTTTCTTCTAAGGTATATAGTAGTATATACCTATATATATATAGTAGTATGTGGTAGAATTTACACGATAATCTTAGTTCTTCGTTGTCATACTTATTGTTATTTCTTTTTCAGTCTATTTTCACACGCATGTCTAACAAGCCTTGTACATCTCGGTCAGTGTAGTGTGCTTAATTAAAGCATTGTTGTTGTTATCGATGTAGTTAGTTATAATAACGACGAGCAGTAAAGACAGTCATGAGCAGTGCAACTTTTCGCTTCAATGAGTATTTCTATCTGCTTTGGCGGCGGGCGCGCGTGAAAAAGCGACGAGGGAGGGGAAGTGGTACCAAGTGAAAAAATATTATCTTTTCTTCTTCTTAAAATGTATGAAAGCGATCCTCGCAGTAATGAACCCTACTTACATAGTAGTGGCAATAAGGCCTGACAAAAAAAAACAAAATTCAGGCACGTACGGGATTTGAACCCATGACCTCTGCGATACCGGTGCAGTGCTCTACAAACTCAGCTAACATGCCAACTGGTTTATTTCCACTACTACATTGGTAGCGTTCATTACGACGAGGATCACTTTCATACATTTCATGAAACCGCAGTACACATAAATGATTTTCATATATTCAAATTCATTTTCTTCTTCTATTCTCCTGACCCCTGCCCCCCCCTTGTGTTCTAGGTTCATGATTCATGTGCAGTGCTGCATCGCTCTCAGTTTAGTTTAAAGGAAAAATAAAAAAAGAGAAGCTTCGTGCAATTCAATACAAACCTGTATCTGTAACGTGATCCAAAGCGTAGGAAGCTGGACGTTCTCTTTGGTTTTGTAGTTGGTTTTACGAGTCTGTGTCAAAGATAATTAGAATTAACTCAGCATAGCAAAAAAAGTTGACACGTGCAAAGAATCAATCAAACAAACCAAAACAATTCAGAGTAGAATATCCAAATTACCTGAAGAATGTGTGATGCTCAATAGCACTTTTCCATAGATGCTTGGCAGCGAGGGAACTGGTGCACGTGTACGTGTAACTTTCTGCATGCCGCTGAGCCTGAAGTAAAAATAGGTCCGTAATACGCAGAAAGTCAGCGATAGAAAAGTACTTGGTTGGTTTTTAATTTGAAAAGCTTTAGCAAATCTTGGTTGAGTTGTGTATTTGGAATCAATGTCAGCAATCACTAGAGGACTTTTACCCCTTGATACTCCAGGTGAAATCTGTTTTTCTTGAATGAGATTTTGGAGATTTTCTGCCTGAAAAGTTAAGGTAAAGCGAGGCAATCAAGTTAACTTAACATTCCACAATCTTGAAACATCACACGGTAATCATATGAAGTTAATAAACTATTTATCTTGATGCTTACCAAGCAAAAATTGTCCTCTTCTCTTTGTCCTTGATGGACAAAATACCACGAGGTGTCAAACCCAGCTGGCACTCCATTTTGTTTTCCCCCTAATAATTTGAAAACTGGAAACCTTTAATTCAATAATATTTAATTTTCTGAGGACAGAAAGAAAGAACACCCTAATGAGAAAGTATCGACAGTAAGAGTGTAAAAAACGAAAAAAAGACTTTCTGACAATGGATGGTAAAATACAAAAACAAAATGATAGGACAAACACTTAAGAAAAATTCAAACTTTTGATAGCAAAGAATATCAAATTTGAAGACTCTTATCATATCACTGGATAACAAGTCAATAAAGAGCACATTTCTCACCACAACAGTATGGATATCGACTCCATAGAAATCCATGTTCTTCACAATCTTGAGGAAATTCACTTCACATTCTGCTGGATTCAAGCCACTGGTAAAAATTATCAAACAAAAGCAGATTTCACACTTAGGTCATTCAAAGGAGAATTTCAAAACATTGCATTATCATTTTTCAAAATGAAGTGCTGAAAGGACAATGAATAACCTGCAGAGCAGGGCCTGGCATAATCTACCGAGTGAGTGTTCAGTATTTACTTCCTGAAAATTAGAACTGCCATCTTTGATTTTTACAGCAGTGTAAGGTTGGGGAGGAAAGGCAATTTGTACCAAGGGGGTAAGCAGTGGCCAAAAGGAATGAGAGGGGAGGGGGTAGGGCAAAAGAAATTACACTACCCCCCTTCCTACACTACCCACCCTAACCCTAGCCGGTCAGATAACTGATTGTGAGCTAGTAATGTTAACTTGCCCCAGTAAGATGCCTCCACTGCAGGCTACACAATGAATTACGTTAACTACTCTTGGTACAAACTTACATGAGAGCCTTGTGCTTCTTCTTTATTTCTTTCTCCAACTCTTTTGTCTAAAACAGAAGAGTGATTTAACAGTATGTATTTCATCAGGATATTCACTTCACTTGTTAGTATAATGTTATTTTTTATCTGGTTTTCTTTTTTTTTTGTGGCTACTGGTGAGGACCCCTCATTAAAAGAAGAGGAAAATGCATAGCTCTGTTACATGGCCCTAAGAAGGAATCTTATACTTTTTAAATACGAGAAACTTTATTTTTTTAAGCACCCTAAGTTTGTATTGCCTTCTTTACCTGATTAGGAATAAACTTGAATTCTGTGATGTAATCAGTTGATGCTTCATGAAGCTCTGGCTCAAAGTCACCAAGATGAGCTACAAAAGTGAAATGAAATACAATTTAAATAATGTATAAGGACATTAAGTACCCACTGATTTACAAAAAATTATGCTGAGAAACACCAACTTTTACGGAGACAAAACAACAGAAGACAAGTATACTACAAAGATGTCACACTGAAACAAAGTTTGGAAATAGCAAAGCAACT